>NC_087319.1:2229621-2532651 GCF_037043105.1 Vanessa tameamea | reverse complement strand
TTATTTTAATGACTTAGATTTATAGCTTTTAAAAATTATATAACTCCATTATATATAACTATGCTTGGATGAAATCTTAATTCTCTAAGAACAGTTTCCGATTTTAAATTTTTTTAAGTGTTTTTTTTATATTATAAAAAACCCCTATAAAAATAAGGTATGTGTTCATTAGTATTTTTTTAAAATTAAAATACATCAACTCCTACTTTATATATTGTGATATTAATATAATTGATTAAGCATCTTTATTGATTAAATATTAAATCTAATAATAAAAAAAGCAATACACTTATCCTAATATCGAAAACTCTTAATGTAATCAAATCTCTGAATGCAGGATAAAAAGCTACAAGGTACTTGCGCTAGAATAGCATCGTACAAATGGATAATTTATATGCGGAACCCGTATCTTTGACCGTAAACTCGTTTCACTTATTTCAGTATTAGACCCCACTAATTTTGTTTACTTATTCATTAAGACGAAGAGCTATAGCGAGCAAAGCGGAATGTTTTCTGTATTAGGTTTTCATCGTAAATTCAATGAATACGGGACTTTTATTCAAAGTCAGTTAATAACTAAAGAGATTTAAAAAAAAATGTTTTAAGTAAAAATTAAAATATAAAACCTTTTTTATCTTTCATAATAATAAATCATTCGTAGTTATGATACAGATTATTAAAGCAAACTCATCGCCCTCGTCAGATACCGTACGTCCATTTATATCCAAAACATATAATGCAAAATTTAATGATGGACAAAATCACTTTCGAAAGTATAATATTAGAAAGAACTGCCTTGTTGGTCTAGGCTTTATATAAGGTCAAATTGACGAAAGATTATGAATTGATAAAAAAAATCTCAGTAACAGCCCGAAGTCCGGAAATTAGAAATGTACTTGGAAAGCGTGTAAAGCCGTTGGTCCTGGGCCTGAGCTCCTTCTGGTCGTGTCGAATTTGCCATCGGATTATGAGAGTGACAATGAGAGTGATGTCCTGTGTAGTTGGCTGGTCTCCGGTAAGATCCACCGTGCCCGAAATCTTCCGGACTATATCAACATCATCAAGGATAAATATATATATAACAATAAATTCAATAAACAAAATACATGGATGCATACATTTCTATCATTTATTGAATTTGATTTCAAAGTTCAAGTATTTATATCCTTATTCCGAAGGTCTAAATCCTGCAATTTATTTATCAATAAATAATATATTTATCAAATTTTATTCCAATTTTAAATCTAATATTTCCTATCGAATAACGTGAAACACGAAAATGTGTATGTAAAGCGGAAAAAGATAAAGAATATTGTCCATGAACGCGGCATACAAGATTCTTCAATATTTCCAGATTTACGTACACAGGGCAACATTTATGAGAACAAATAAATCTTATCGCAGTAGACATAAGGCATATATTTCTCTACAATTTTTAAATCTAGATCAGTCGCTTACAGTACAAAATGCAACGGCCGGCCGTGGTTTGACTGACTGCCGAATCGCATTTTGAATTATTCATCTAGTTACTTCCAAAACTTCGCCCGATTCAAGCACCCTATAGAATATTGCTTTGTTTTATGGTACAAGAAATACCTATACGATTTTTAACTTTGTAAATTTATATTGCATTATTCGTTTTTCGAGCATTTAAATAATAAATATTTTTTATGATTTTTTTTTTATATAGGTAGGCGGACTGGCAAATGGGCCACCTGACGGTAAATGACCACCGTCCATAGATATTAGCGCTGTAAGAAATATTAAACATACATATCCATTACCGTCTTTACCATAGGGCACATGGGGCACGTGCCCAGGGCTTACATCCTGAGAGGGCCCCGAAGAACCAACAATTTACCAAATTAAACCAAAAAATATCTAGCAAAAGGGCCCCAAAATTCATGGGTGCCCAAGGGCCCCAGTATAGCTTGAGACGGCTCTGTGCATATCGCCATTGCGCCACCAACCTTGGGAGCTACGATGTTATGTCCCTAGTGCCAGTAATTATACTCTCACTTACCCATCAAACTGGAACGAAACAATACTTAGCATGGTTGTGTGACGGTAGAATATCTGATGAGTCAGTGGTACCCAACCAGACGGGCTGACACAAAGCGGTACTACCAAGTATTTTTTTTATATATGTAACAGCGGGAAAGATATATTTTAAACCATTTTATTTATTTTACAATATTTTTCTATAATTATTTCAATGGACACAAGATACGAAAGGTTTTCTTACCTGACCTAACTGACGTAAAAGAATCTTATATATACAAGTTTGTTATTTTAATCTATTTATTTTAATATATTTTAATTTTATTTTTGAAAGCAACTAATAAAACTGAAAGAGATAATAATAATTATGTTTGTCGGTTCGTATCACATATGAAATTTTATTTTAAACGTATTAATTAAACGATTGTGATACTCGTTGCGATTATCCCCAAATTTAAGATCATATCTGATTAATGTAGAATCCCATCTAAATTAACAAATGCAACCATAAAATCAATGAAAACATTTGTTATCCATTTAGTAACACACGAACGAGATTAATTAGATTAAGTGTCGATTCAGATAAAATCAAACAAGCAGCAGTGACTAATCCCTTTAATCTAATTCACTAATAGACTCCAATAGCGTTCCAACAAGTCTAACCAATAAGTCAGGTCGGACACGTGCCTGCAACATCCGTTACCCATTCGACGCACAAATCGCTTCGTTTGCGAAGACAAATGGGCCAGTCTGCCCGCCTGCATATACATTCCATTTTACAAAAATTACCCCTAAAAGAGTTCAAATCCAATATCGCTGGCAAGCGTAAATGGTTCCCGCTGACGTTTCCATATTTTTTATTTACTCTGCCGCTTAGCTTAGGACTTCTGTTTGCAAACGTTTCGCTTCGCGAGTTATTTCTTTCCACGAATTGATATTTGACAGCGAATAGCTTGCGTGCTTCGAGTGTGTCATGCTTCGTACCTTTTTGTTAAATAACAATAGAATATTATGCAGTGATATGTGTTAAGGCCATTGTTCGATTAGCTATCGGCACTCGAAGCGATTGAAAGGAATTCTGTTGGCAATATTTAACGCCGACGGTGGCATCACAAGGCGTTTCGTTAGAGATACGTTTTGAATCTAAATTGCGTATTTAACTTTGTAATTAAGATAAATATCGGCGATAACAGTTCTAAAGTACGTGGTAGCTGTCGCCCCATCGAAAACTTACTAATGATCAAAAAAGAGAGCCGTTTGTAGTCGATATACTAAAGACGCTTATTATAATTCCAAACGGAATGAGAATTTTTGACTTTTTAATTACACTTCGTTTTGTATTTATGCTTCCTTCGCTGCTAATTTATACTTCGACTGATATCAGAATTTTGTTCATTATAATAAAATTATTAATATGTATTTATTTTACAAGTTTGTCTTTTTTGTGCCTACGTATAAATTATTATCATTTCAAGGCGGAGTCAAGTCAAAATCTTTATGGAATATGGAAGAATAACTCACATATTATTTATAAAACCCGACTTGGAAAGAAATATTTTAAGCCTGTGAAGAAGAAGCGACAGATCTCTTTTTTTTTAACGAATTAATATTTTTTAATTGCAATCACCTCGAGGCGATTCTTTTGTTTAGACGATGAATTTATAATTAATTAACTATAATGATTAAAATTATCACATTAAAACAATATATATACTAGAACATTAATATTCTAGGGTATATAGTTCACTAACTACCATCTCATTGCAATCTTCGCTAAACATATTAAACTGTAGGCAGAAGTAGATGTAGTCATTAAGTGCCAGATAAACTTTAACCGCTCGCCTGCGCCGATATCTTTATTGCGATGCTGTGAAACAATGCCTTAAAATTAAAGCCAAATCCGAGGAGATAATCTAAAGGCATCTGATAAAAGGCGGGAATTTAAATTGAGTACAGTCATCTCAATAAGCGGCTTGGCTCCAAACACGGATCGTAAATTTGACGCCAATTGTTTGTTTTCCACGCAAAACGCTCACACTCTGGAGAAAAAACGTGAGATAGGTTTAATAGGAATAGCTCTTATTAAATATATTAAAAAAATATATTAATAAATAAAACCCAATCTCAATAGTGATCATTATTAAAAATTAAGATGGAAATCCTTGGTGATATACCAAAAGGCAAAAAAAAAAAATTAAAAAAAATTGGTTCATATACAAAAAAAATCGTACTCGAGATAAATTTAAGAACCTCCTTTTGAACCTTGAAATTATTTTAACCATATTATAGAGTTACAATATGAAGCTATCACGACAAATTAATATGATGATCATGATACCTTTGCGAATAGAAAATTTGCCCAAACTTTAAAAAATACAACTGAAATTTAAGTACAAGCTTACAACAAAGGAAATAGAAAACTAACAATGGAAATAAACCTAAAGAAAATGATTGACGAATAGTGAACTGCAATTGGTTTTGTACTGATTTTTTAAAAACCTTATAACTTCGTACCGCAATGCAAAATTAAACTGCATTAATAATAATAAAAGTAACTAAATAATACAAAAATGTAAGGCGTTTTTACGTAGTCAAAAAATTACCGAACTTCATCGAAGTGTAAAATATAAGTATTTATACGCAATCAATTTTCAACATGCGAAATGTTATTTAGAAAATAAAAAACGTTTTAAATTTCATTACAATAGTGGCATTTATTGTATTAAATTGAGCAATTGAAAGATTCCCAGGATACGACCAAAACCGTACCACCAAATTTAACATAGATATACAATGGAAGCGAAAATAAACATTCGATGTAAAAAAAAATACATTTATATATAATATTTAATGGCTTATCCATATATTACGTACATAGAGCAGGCGCCGTAAATCTTAACTTGTGCAGCTATCTCGGGGTATAAAATTGTTTTAGCGCACACATACCTACCCACGTATCGATAGCAATCTATATCAGTAGTGATTTGCAAAACTACACTGATTTATTTGTCTGGTTTTAGATGTTAACGTATTTTACTGTCTCGGAAACACGCTAGACTTGGCTTTGTTTCTATAGGCCGGTACGAGTGCCATATGAGTTTGTTTACATGTATAATATTTATTATAGCAGGAATATGTAAGATATTGGCGTCATAATTTTTCACGTACATTCTTCGAGCTGATAGATTATTTTTATATCAGTATGAAAGACATGTTTTTCAAACACGTCTAGATTTTTATATGTAACATACGCATTGGTTTGGGATTAGTTCTTACAATATTGTTACATTATACTATGTCTGATTTCACTGCGAAATTATTTTTATAAGTTTAGTACACTTTCAGTTTGGTGAATGATTAAGCCTGTAAATATACAGGGACGTAAAATTAGATTACGAGACATTGTTTGTACGTTGTAAATAGTTAGACTTCTTACAGTAACAATGTATGTAGACGCTTATGTCTACTTAATATCAGACGATTCATACGCCCGTCTGGTCTTCACATGAAAATAAATCAAGGCTTGTGATCGACCCACTTACCGCGATAAAACCGTCTAGAGCAGTTGTTGCGAGGATTAATAATTTAATTTAAAAATCTGGATGTTACAAATATTATTTTTTTCCCAAATAGGTATATCAGAAAAAGTTTTTTTTGGAGGGGCGGTGAGGGGGTGTTTGTTGGTGAACGGTAACGAGTTATTAGACAATTTTTTTTTTAATGAAATAGTAGTTAATGTAAGTAAGTTATTAAAGTTCCAAATTAACGATTTCGGAACTAATACTATTATAATATTTGATGATGTTGTTCATTGACATCAACTAAACAACGCAATTATTTCAATTCGCAAATATTATGTACGTCTCTATGTATAGTTAGATTTTTTGATATGTTTTAAAAAACAGAAAAATAATTCGTCATCAAAAAAAGAGATTCTTTCGCCGGTTCTTCTCAGATCTGAGGTGCTTTGGAACCGATGATAAAATTTTGACTATCATTAAAAAAAGTGTAATGTTTCTATGTTGAATAAATATATTTGAATTTAAATTTATAGGTTCGACATCAATGTTTAGGTCATAAATCTTCAAGTATTGGCTGTACTCGAACTTATAAAAATTACTATCATAAACGGAAGTTGTATAATTTATTTTTATCATCTTTGTCTACTACATACAAGCATCATTTTGTTTGTTCTATCAAACAAAGTAAACCGATTTCACTAAGATTAGTATTTAAATATATACGCCTTATTTCTTTAACATTTATTTAAAATCTGTGGTCTGGTGAAAAGGCCAACATCAATAAACGTCACTTTTGGTAATCAGCCTAAAAACTTATTGTTGTTTTATATAACATATTATTGTTATTTTTAAATGATTTCTGAATAGCACTATGTGTTAAAATAGTCTAAAATATAAATCAAAAATATCAAGTACCTAATAGTCGTTTTTCGCACATGATTGATATACAATTAAATGTACTCTGATATACGGTTTAAAATGTACAAATTTCAATTTACAATGTCACTAAAAACAAACCAAGCGTACAATTGAATTTAATTGAAAACCGATCTCTACATTATACATTTAGTTTCATATTCGGCACATTGTTACGTATTTAAATATGCGGGTCTATCTTTATTGACAGCTAATATATGTTCAAATAACTATTAAACCCGTTGAATCTGCAGTAAATCTTTGTTAACATGTCACGCTTCGGTTTTTCAATAAAATTTATGTTGCATGCAATTCACGCTTCTACGTTTCAATTCGGTATTTGAGTTTACAACTGACTTGATGTTTTGTGAAGTTTTTATAGCATTTGCAGGTACTGTTAATTAGATAAATGTTTTTCTATCAATCTCTACATTTGTTTGAATATACAGTCGAGATTTTTTTTAGCTTCAAACGTATATTTATATAGACACTGTATTTTCAGAGAAATTCATTAAGGATTTATTGAATTTATTTTATTAGTAGTATTGTTATATTGATCACTTATTTATATCTTCTATATATAAAAAAAGATTTCATGAACCTTATTTGGACAAATTTATTACAATTTAAAATCATTTTATGCTTTTACTTGGTGGTGAGGCTTTTTGCAAGACACTCGGGATGGGAGTCACCAATTCATCACATAATTTAACCCCAACTATTATTATTGTATTGTTGTTTGAAGTTTGAGTCACCCAGTGCTACAAGCATAAGGGACTTGTGAGCTTACAAAGTTGTTGCTGTATTGGCCATCTAAGGGATGGTTAATTTTTTTTACATAGCATAGTGTCTATAAGCAGTTACTATCAAATCCACATTGGCCCATTAGCCGCCAATTGGCTACCAATATCATAAAAACAGATGACAAGTTTGCCGAACTGCCGGACTTTTTAAAAATGAAATACTTAATTGATGACTCAAGTAATAACATATTTAACAACATTGATAATATTTTAAAAATTAATTTCCTTTCCAGGTTTTCTAATGGATCTCGTCTCCTCCACGTCATTAAAAGATATGTATAACATTCCTTAAATTATCAATGCATTGTCGACCATCGTTTCAAACCAAGTTATTAAGCCCCCTCGTACCTATAATTACGTTGGCTTACTCACCCTTCTAATCCCAACTTAGGAACACAAAATATTTGCCGATAGAATAAATGATGAGGTGAGGAGAACTTACCAGACGCTCGTCTGGTATCGGTATAATATATATATATATATATATTATAAATAAAAATAAAGCCTTACGCTTGCTCGTTTCTATATATATCCTAAGCAGGAATACAATCGGAATAAGAGATTTTTTTTTATGCTATAGTTGGCAAACATATAATGGGAAGCGACTACCACAGGTCATGGACATTTGCAACTCCGCGCTTGACACCTTCAATATTGGCCTTTGACAAATGTGTAGGGTCTTTCTTGAAAGTTCGTGTCGGTTCCCAAGTCGTATCGGTTCAGTGAAACCGCCATTGAAAGCCGATAATAAATGAATAAAAAATTATAAATAATATTGTAGGATTTTTAAATAATATTAAATTTTAAAAATTATACGAATAACGAATAATAAAGCCTATAGAGTTTAGACAATTTCGTGCATATCTGTACTTTGGCAGGGTCCCAAAAGTAGTGTTGGATGCACTCACTAGCTAGCATTGATATTTATCTTTTATTTATTATACTTACATATCTAAGTGCTTTCAAACAATTTGTTTCTATATTTTGTAGTATATTTTAAGTATACGGGCCCATATTTCAATCTTGAAACCGATGATTCAGAATATATGTTCTATACAATATTGGCATCAGGTTTTTCGGAAATGCTAAAATATTTGGGGAGATAAGATTTTAAAGAGTCTCTATTTGTAGTAATCGAATCATGTTTGATTTATTAAATCATTTGTTTTAGTATCGTTTGTAAAATATTATGAGGTTACATATATTTATGAGAGAAAAGACGCGTACGCCTTACGATATAATATCATATAGCATATAAGACCTCCTTCGCTCTTGTAATATCGGAGAACTAGGAACAACGAGAGTAACTGCTTCACCGCAATCCCTGATTCCACCCGATCGCACGAAGCGTAACGCTTACTTATTTTTTATACACACAGAAAACACGAGTATTGCCCGTCTTCTGTGTTTCCCAAACTTTACAATGCGCGTCTCCAATACAAGGTTATACAGAAACCTTCTGGGCAAGCGCGTTCCACCTTAAACCATACCCAGTATACTATACTAGGAGATTTGATCGTGGTCAAGAAAAGTTGTAATGATTTTTATACAGTTTGTAATTTTGTCTCGAGTTTTATAGTTCAAAATATTGCTTGTAATAAAACTCGTTTAATAACAATTTTGGTTTACCGATTCCCTAATATTATAATGGAGCATGTCTGACGGTATTGTTCAAAATCAACCGGATCAGTCACGGCGTCAGTGGAATTCCTTATTTTAATTTACACTTTTAGTGATGGGTGCATTTATCGATAATAGTTTAACAGTTTTATTTTGAAAGTATTTTTTTATAAATATTTTTTTCAAAATGTGTTTATTATTTTTTACTTTAAGCACCTTAGATTTTAAGGACTCGCAATATTATAAATTGTTTTAATATATATATATCTAGAAATATGGAAAATATTAAATTTAAAATATATTATTTAAAAAAAATAACTAAGTAACAAAATAATATGCAATATCAAATTTAATTAAGTATATTTTTATGTATATAAATATATAATAATCAATGTATAGTATATAATATTATAATATCTGTGTAAAATATTAAAATTATCGATGTTTTCTTTTATAGTGTTGGTACATGCCTTTTTCTATCAGTGATCCGTCATGAACGTTCGTAACGTTAATTTGATTTGTTCCTGCCAGCTCCAATCACAAGTGACTGAAGACTGAAGGTCATTGGTCATTTTAAAATTTCTAATTTATGACTTTTAAATTTGATCAATTTAAATTTTATCCAATAAATTACAACATCTGCGGGAGATTTCATATATTCAAATAGATCAAGGATTAGATTAAGTTATATATAAGAATGTTACCTAGTTGTTTTAAAAGTCAAATCATTTAGAGGTCTGAAAGTAAATATAATTAATATTTCCTCGTATAAATTAATTTTCTTTAACATTTATTTTACAATTTTAAATTTGTATCAATCAACGCGTAATTAGTTACAGTAAATCTATATATACAAGTTAATGAGTTATTTCCTGTTAAATCGTCAAATCTGTTGCAAATTTAATAATTTCTTACCATAAGTACAGTACAGAGATTAGAGGCCATTACTCTGCTCCGACACGTGGAAAATTTTTAACCAACAATAATGTATGTTGTTTAAAAACATTTTCCCTCGTCACCCAGCACGAGTTTCCAAATTATAAACTCAAATTAAGCACGTGAAGACTTAGCGTGTACATGTTGAGTAACTTCTTAGCCTTAGCCTACAGCCTTATATTGACGCACTATTGTGATTCTAAAATATTCAGTAAAGTTAATCCTACAATTTTAGTTAAAATGTTTCTTCATTTCTTATAAACAAATATTTCGCATGAAATGAAGTTGATTTAATTTCAAATTTACGTTTACATTTCGCTATTCATAAAGTTGCTTACGAATTTAAAATTTAACAAGAGAACGATTTATTTCGAGACTCTCTGAGCCCTAAGAGATCCAAAGATAACGCATGACTATCGCATTAATGTATTTATGTGTCTGTCTTGCAGGTAATGGGATGAAAATACCACAGAAAATGTATAAAGCTGAACAATTTGGGGGTCCGTCCCTTGTTTGAGAGCATCCTGCATTAAATAAGTATGGAGCTGCAACGGTTCCGTAGAAATAAATAAGACTTCCGTAAATAAATATACGTCATAAATCTTTGTTATCGTATTACGTTTGAGAATTCTTCGATGTTCTCAGTTGCTTCATTTAAATGTATGATGGTTTTGTGTGTGTGTGTGTGTTAAAAAAATATTACTGTAGTTACAAATCCAATCAAAATATACTTTATTCAAGCAGGCTCTTTCGACCACTCTTTGATCATTGTACATTATTAAAATATATTTAAAGCTAAACGCTAAATTAAATTAGATAATTACGTCACAAAAATAATTTACAGATCTCATCGACATATCACGCTGACAGATAACAATTTCTATTGTAACCATAGCAACGGAAAGAGTAGGAATGGCAGAGATCCGTGGTTGTTGGTTTTTCACATTGACATCTTACAATTTATAAATATGGATGTTTCAAACATTTTTTTGTACTCGTGCTTATATTTTTTTATTAATAATTCTAAAGCACGTTAAAAGACACTAAACAAAAATAAATGGTCTAACAAACAAGGACAAAATGGATTGAACGGTTTTGTATTTGTCTATTTACTATTTATATTAAGAATATCCCAAGAATATTTCTACTTTCCAGAATATGTATAACGTAAACGTGCTAAAATGTAATAAAATTCAGCCCAATTATAATCTCGTGCTGAATAGAAACAAAAAAATACCGCTACCTGAAGTGGACGTTTATTTTAGGGACTTTTTTCCTCTAAAGGTGCAAATTTATTTGTCCAATGATAGGATATTTATATTATAAGACCTTAATAATCTTACTTTTTATTACGTCGGAATAAAGTTTTGAGAGTTATTTGCTCAACATACTCAGAACATAAACATTTTTCATAACATATCTTCACACGCATCGATACGCAACATTTATTACGGCATCATATTGCCAATCCGTTTATTCCACTACAACTGAATTTCCGCATCTTAATTACAACGTAATAAGGTTCAAATTGTAAGCGTAATTTGTCTTTTAGGTGCCGATTTAACCTTGTCTGTGGAAGTCTAGAGCGTTTCTATCACGTCAAAACAACGACCGGGGATAGAATGTATTGCAGTCGGCAATCTTAATGCCCTTTTCACAATATCTTTAGTGACGCCCTCCGATATGAATAATGTCATACGATCTTTCCCTTTTATCTACGTGAAACTTGGAGATTTTGGGAAAGGTTGATGTTAGGGAAAAACATTGCCTTTCCAAGCTTCCAATTACTAAAGGTGTTGTTAAAGTGATCCAATGTCATTGCTAAAATAAGAGGTTTAACGAGTTACCTTATACGTAGCTTGTGGAGATTTTAATGTGAGATTTGATGGTATTTTTTTGTTATATCGCTCGAATATAAACGCTATTTTAGTTTCAAAATTCAATGGTATATTTAATTCGATATTTTTTGTTTATTTACTACTGTGTTACACAATGACAAAATAAAATACGATAAGTATTTTATTTTATATACATTATTGAAAATTATATAAAAATATGGTTTTTTTTTTAAATAGACTAGGACTAGGACAGTTACTTTAGAAACATCATCATCTTAAGTTCGTTATTTTGACAACTAACTATTTACAAGTATTGTATCATCATGTATTTAAATTGTAGCTTCACTTAAAATAGTTTGTTAAATAACGATTCAGAAGTGCCTGTAAGAGCCTACTTGAATAAAGTAAATTTTGATTTTGATGAAGGAAACCATCGTTAGGAAACTTGCATGTATATAATTTTAATGAAATTCTACCACGTGCGAATCAACCAACTTTAATTGCTGAAAAACGGTGGAAAGGTCCAAACCTTATCTTCGAAGGAAGAAGAGGCCTTAGCCCAGCAATGGGACAGTTTCACACTGTTACTTTATAGTCATTACAATGAGTAGTACCTGAAGTATCTTTCCAGAGTAATATCTCTTAAGAAAAAAATTATTTGTCTTTGTTATGTCGCTACCCACCTATCCACTGCAGAGGTTTCTTGATCATAGCAACATCTACCAAACACATCAAAATTTTGCTAAAAAATAGATAACAAAATTACCAGATTTAAATTGAGTCTATTGCCTGAAGTCACCTATATAAATATAAATATAAAAGATAGAAGATCATAAGTTTGTATCTATATATAGATATAGATACAAACTAATGTATATAATAGATAGAAACTTTGTTTGTTTACCATTCCTAAATATAGCTATCAATCGCGTAACAGTTATGAAGAGTTAACTCAGACCATTAGTTGATTATCTGATACGTCTGAATTGTTTTATGGGCATTGTAACTGTGTTTTTTATACACACATTAATTGGAAGCCTTATAAACGCAATAAAGTGTGGTAAACAATTTGATCATTGTTAACGAATATGTTGCTTATTTGGGTGTGTAGATATTGAGTGCTCTTATGTGTAAAAATGTAGCGGTAATCTATATTTTAAATTAATATTATAAATTCACATTTATATTATTAAGTCACTCTGTCTGTCTGTTTGTTGTTCTTTTACGGCCACTGAAATGAAATTGATGAAATTTGGTACGAATTAGGTTTGGACCCCAAGGACGAACAAAGACTTTTTATACTTAAAACCTACGAACAAGAACAAAGCTACTAGGAGCTTGTATTACCCAATGTTTGGCTAAGGACTCCTCCTCTAAATAAGGTTTGGAGATTTTCTCCAATGCATGTTCTTGTTATTCCTTATGCTGTTTTTGAGTACGTGAAAATTTAATGATGCTTGCCTGAGTGATCCACTGATCTTCATTTAAGATTTTTAAGTTCTAAACACTGCGCCATTTCGGCTTTATCAGCAAAAGAATCTTATGTTATTAGGATACAATCAAGTCTGAACGTCCTTAATATTTTTTTTATAAAACGAGACACGTTCCGCATATTATGACGTAGTTAAATAAGTATTCTCTCCCCAAGGCATAAAAAATGAGTACAAATACTTGTAGTATTTTTGTAGGGGTGATCCTTTTGGGGTAGAAAAATGCCAATGTTGTATGATAAAAAAATGCATGGGCTCAACGCAATATTTTAATATTAACTGCATTATGGGGTGCAGGGCTGCATCCCACAGATTATGGTTGCAAATGTTTGGATTAATATGGCTAAGGTTTTGTCTGACGTAACAAAAAAAAAAATAGGAAAATCAAATAAAAATATTTGTAATTCGAACTTAGAATTATAATTAAATTCCAGTGTATATATCATTATACATATCAATTTGTATTTTTACATTATATGTATATACGTATCACAATATATATTAAGCAGTTATCATTCATTAAACATAGTACATAAGAAAAAAAATTGAAAAATATATTAAAATATTTATAATATTCATAAGAGCTATTCCTATTTCGTTACTGCAATAAAACAAAAACAAAAAAACATCACCACACTCCTAGTTACTGCTAGGGTAACATCGGTTTGCACTCCGATATTAGTCTAATATTCGGCTTACCCTCTTATTAAAAAACCAAGGGCCATTTGTATGTATTTATATTTATAGTGTGCAAACATAAAGGTCCCTGTCAATAAATCTATACGAAACATCCCTGTGGGCTAATATTCTTAAAATATTTCGTTATTATGGGCCTGGAAAATTCCAATATATTTAATTATTTAAATATCCTAAAAATGTCTACAAAATTGCTCACAAAATGAAAATTACTTACTCACAACAAACTCTTAGCTTATTTAATATTTTATTATTAAGTTTAAAATATTCGCTACGCAATCTCACCATCAGAATTGTAGATAGGTAATTAATTGCAAGTACATCATTTACATTTTGATATACTCGTACATATAAAATATGGACCACCAAAAGGAAAATTAGCAACTATGTTAGACAACGCTACTGAGCTTATTGTCTGTAGTGAATAAATTAAAAATAAATTAATTACTACCTAATCTAATATACAATGTTTTACGTTTTATAGACACCACTGACCATGTTGTAACGATCGGATTTTCGTAAATAATGTCACTCTCAAGCGATTTCATGTAGGTACTTGTTGTTCAGTTATTACCCATTATTTTCCCTTCTGTAAATGTGAAATATCTGTTGAAAATAAATTATTGTATCTATTATTCATTTCTGGGACGTAATATAAAGATAAACTGTAAATGACTTACCAGCTTCGTCTCTACTTATGTAGAACGTATTGAAGCACATGCAACCAAATATATCTTGTAATAGATAGATATTATCTTATTTTTACGTACATAGTTTTCATATGATTTAAGTTTATTGTATCAGGACATCGACTAAGTATCGGTATGGATGCTTTCCTAGTGAATCGTTGGGATATTGAATATATGTAAAAAATCGCAAAGTAACAAAAACCCGGTTCTCACAAGTCAGAGTATGGGTTTTCTTGGTGGTAGGGCTTTGTGCCAGCCCGTCTGGGTAGGTACCAGCCACTCATCAGATATTCTACCGCCAAACAACAGTCCTCACTATTGTTGTGTTCCGGTTTGAAGGGTGAGTGAACCAGTGTAACTACAGGCACAAGGGACATAACATCTTAGTTCCCAAGGTTGGTGGCGCTTTGGTGATGTAATGAAACGTTAATATTTCTTACAGCGCCATTGATTATGGGCGGTGGTGACCACTTACCATTAGGTGACCCATATGCATTAATAGCGATTTAAAGCTGATATCGAAGTCCTGACCTTTGGGCTATAATTTTCGTCCCTGTTTCTATCACAAATTTTACGCTTAATTGGAGAGGTAAATGGGTAAACATTAGTATTTTCTTAAACGTATACATTGCTAACATTAAAATATATGTAATAGAGCTAGAGACGAAGGAAGGTTCAGTAAGCACACGCTCACATACGCTTTATTTTTGATGCAGCAGCGAGGCAATACACTTATATGTGAACGTAAAAACATATTAAAAAGTTAGAGTTGTATTCATTATTCGAACAGAATTCTTGTTAACGAACTTCAAAAAGGAGGTTCTCGATTCGACTGTATTTTTTTTTTCGAGGTAATGTCAATTAAATTGACTACATAGAGTTATGAAAATCACTGGATAATTGTTATCTAACGACATCGTGAACTTTCTTAAAATAAAGTTCCAGACATTTAAATTTACAGTAAAACGTTTACAAATAAAAGTTTTTTTTTTAAAGAAATTCTTTATATAAATTTATCTTTATAAAAGTTTTATTGAAATTTATTAGTTTTACTTAAAATTATGGCACAGTACAATGAGCAAGGAAAGGCTGTATATTGCTTCCAGCAAGCTCTTCCAGACGACCTTTGATGAGGTGGATTATTGAACAATAAGATATCGTAAAATAAAATTTATATTTGAACTAAAAACACATACAGTATTATTAATACAAGGTGTCGTTTGAAAATATTTAAACGACAAGATTATTTTTTATTAAAATCTGAAAAAAAAAACTTAAAAAAAATTCTCGTGCGTTCGAGGTACTCACAACTAAAACTAAATTGCCATTAAATTAATTTCGAATATCGAATAATTTCCTAAAAACTTTAGCAAGTTCATAGTTTTCTAACCACGCGTTTATATCTTTAAACGAGCTCTGAGGCATGTGGCACCGGTAAGGCAGTGGTCTCGACAATGCGTCACGTAACTGTGTAACTATTGTTCTATGATGTTTCTAAACCAACACAATCTTATATATATTAATAGCGTAATCCGCTTTTTGTCCCAGTGATTATGGGACGATAGTTGTACGTCGTACATCGATTATGGTATTATTTTAAAGAGCTCCAGCCGTATATCTTGATTGCAATCTACTAAATTGTTACCATTTAACAAAGAATTAATTTTAGAGAGCGGAACGAAGTTACTGGCTGGTTAAAGAGCGGTACTACGGCTGTATAAGAAAAAAAAATTTCATAATACATTATTTTCAGTTAATTTGATGTTTTAAAATAAGCAATCGTTGCCATTATTTGATGATTTAACTGAAGCCGTGTCATATTTAATTGAACGCTTCGTTGATGATATTTCAACTGTTTACAGTATCTTCCATTAATCAAAACTTTACCGGATAAAATTATCCGTTAACATATATTACTGTATTTTTTTTCTCGAAAGGTAAATTCCTCTTAGCTTTTAACTTTTTATCTTATTTTAAAAGTTTTTATGTGTTATCATGAAGCTAGTTCTGTCGTAAAAGAAACAATTAGAGCTCAAATTGTTGTACTTTGTAACATAAAGAAACCTCAAGAGTAAGCAGGAACGTGACCAAGGCGGAGAACTTAGAGAAATATAATTACCGTTTATTATCTTACTTAATGTTGCACTTGCAACTTAATAATACACTTCTCACATTCTGGATTACGGTAACGACTTCAAATATGGAATTAGATACTTGTACGTTATATAATATTTGTTTTAAATAGACAATTTATCATAAACTGATGTCCAGATAGGATGTTATGAAAAACAATCACAAACAATATTAAAATTGTGCGTATATTTTATACGCACGTGATTGGCGGTGGGTCTATGCGCACTCGCGGATAAGTAAAACTTATTCACTGATTTTTATTGTTCTATTAAATAGTAGCACTTTATATATACTGTATACCGGTTCGAATGGTGAGTAACCAAATAATATATTTTGAGCTTCCAAAATATTTTAGATTCCAGAATTATCCGAGCATTGATGATATTGGAGTAGTGTCCATGTCATTTATTTGACAGTTTACCTTCTTATTTTAAATAGATTTAAAACAATGCGATCCCAAAAAATAATATCAAGGTATAGAAGGATTGCACTTATTTCTTTATAGGCAAACAAATAATGCCTTTTTTTAAGATTTTTTTAATTGGTAGACGACAGAAAATATGGGTCACCTGATGGTAAGTGCTCATCACCGCCTATAGAAAACATCACTGTAAGAAATATTAACCATTTCTTACACCGCCAATGGGTTACCGACCTTAGGAACTAAGATATTATGTCCCTTGTACCTGTAAACCTAAAACAACAATACTAAGTACTGAAGGCTGTAGAATATTTGAAAAATATAATCACAATAACATATTATTATTATAACCAAGAAGAGAACATTATGTTTATTAAATAACAGATAAGACAAGTTTATTATGAAAATGAGAAAGAGGGATACATTTCCTGAAGTCCCTGGAGATATCTCACCATTTACATCAGCCCTCTAAATTTAACAGTTCGTATACGTAATTAGAAGATTAAGATCAGCTTCATTAATATCGTAGTAACGTGAATTTTTGACCAGTATTTCGATTACAAGAATGCAATCACATATATTATTGAATTGAGTACCATAAAATTAATCGCCCAAATTAATCGTTTACGGAAAGAGCTTAGGAGCATCAAAATGGATTTACGTGTTTTCCGAGGCGCGAGAATCTAAACACTACCCTTTTAAACAAAAGTCCTTCGCCTTATAGTTTTCTACTAGAGCAAGGAGCCGGTTTAAAAGTATAGACAGTATTGTCAAAACACAATCATACTTTACAAGCACACATCTAGTAACTAAACATCAATAAATTATCGTTGGTACTTAGTTTGTTAGGCTAGTGCTTTAATGTAAAGTAAAACTACCCACTTCATAAAAATATGTTATTGTTGCTACTATCTTAAAAAAGTTACTGAATTATCTATGTTTAAATTTATATCTCTGTACGCTTAATATATATATGTTATATTATTATTTATAAGCAAACCAGTAAATTCGATAAGTGAATGTTGTAAAATTATTTTGGAAAAATAAACATTTTCAAACCTTACTTAATATTTTATATTAGAACAGAATAAGTACTATTCTATCGCGTTACAATTCAGACTGATTATAACGTACTTATTGCTGATAACAACCAATCAAAACACTCCACATTCATTGTCATTCTCATTCAGTAATCAAATGTAAAATTCTTGTTTAATTTATTCTTTTTGAATAATTTTTGAATGGTTCTCTTGTATCTTTCCTTCGTACCATTAAAACACAAATACTTTATATCCAGTTTCGGATTGAACTTATAAATTTGTACTGTGTTTATTTTCACAATGATGTATAACTCCGTGAAACTGTAGAAATGGCTCTTAGCTTTTTCAAACAACAACTGAAATCCCATCAATCGTCTACGTCACTCATTTTCGCTGTCCATTCCGTGAAATATTAGACTTATCTGTCGAGAAAATCACGCTCGTGAAATCTATTTCGACGTCAGAAAACAATATTTCACTTTGATTATTTTTCTATTGTAAATAATAGAGGACGGTTATGAGATGTTTTTGTTTGCGAGCGTTGGATCGCGTGGCGAGCCTGAGGGACTTTAGATTTTTTGAAGTATGCCAATATTATCGTTTGACCGATGACTCAATCACGGATGATAGGAGAAAAATGAAATGTTAGTTTTTGTGACAGAATTATTTTACCAGGATGCGATATTTCGTAATAACAGTAAGTGGAATTAGAAAGAGACAAAAAATGTTATCGGAAGAATTGTTGAAAGTGATGATTGATTTAGTATCATAGTTTGGTTTTTCATTAAATCGGGCTGATTTAATCAATGTCGTATGTCGCCTAGAGACGTGAGACCCAAACAAACTTTTAAAAAAAATTATACAAATCTCAAAACGAATGGTGCTTCTTTTAAAAGCTGTAGTTTGTTAGCTAAACATGTTAAAAGAAGCACCATTCCATGCAATTTATATTTTTTAATTATTGATGAATAATTGAGGCAAACGGATTCCGTACATATTGCAAAGGCGTATAATTGTAACTATGTTAAGGATGGAGAGGGATATTGTGGATTCAAAGAGATCCCCTATTTAGCGGACCATGCATGCCTTTGTAAGTGGTATTGATGCGAGCTATACATCGGATTGTACCCTTTAACTAATGTAATAAGATTACAAAGGGCTGCAGCCAGACTCGCCAGGGACGTATTTTGGAAACAAAATAAATTAATTATTATGACTTCACTTAATTGTTTTTTTTTCTCGTGCACTATAATTAATCGTGCTTAGTTGGAGTCCCTTGAGATTAGCACTCGTGGCCGAAACTGATCAGGGCGACATCATCGGTAAGGCATCATAATTCAAATCTACAAGCAAATTGTCTATGATCGGAAAATATGGCCAATTATAACAACCAAACCGACTGTATTAGTTTTAGTTTTTACCAAAAGTTATAATAATATTTATTTCACTGATGAAGTACGTCTCTGTTTCCCATAACGAATCACCATTGACGTTTTCGCGAGGCGTTAACTGGCAGCCCCTAAAGGGAGGGCTATATTATACCCATTACGGACAATCGTTTAGTCGTCTAACAAAACATCTCCGGATAAAAGCTGACAATTTCGGATAAAATCTATCCTTATATTTTGTTCAAATAAGTAAAGTGATTCGTTGTTAAGTAACTTATAAGTGTAGCATAAATAAATAATTCTTAAAATTACTAAATTAGTTTATTATTGGAATACTTTAGTATTGTTGTGTGCCGGTTTGAAGGGTGAGCGAGCCAGTGTAACTTTTACAATAATTGAAATGTGTACATAGCAACTTAGATCACAAGTTGGTGAGGTATTTCGTATGCCTTCCTATTTTGTAAAAATCCTATCATCGGTGGAGGCAACGAGACGGGCTGTTAAATGTTATAAAAATATTACTCCACTTTTATTATTCTGAGTCGTAATAATTCAAGTGCGAACAGAAATAATTATAATTTGGATTTTTTTTAATATATTTTATTTAAATAACTAAATAATATTATTAGTAAAAATACTTTTGGGAATGAATATAAATCAGTGAAATTATGACAGAACAAACAAAAATATTGATAAAAAATGAAGGAATCGAATAAATCAACGTACAAAACGAACACAAAACGTAAAAAAAAGTATTTTCTTTTATTAAAAATAAAAGCGTGGATTTAGTAATTATTGATGTCTAGTCAGGATATATAAAAAAATATATTGTTCTTTAATGACATACATACATACATGAATACACCGTAATTAAAATGGTCGAAAAGAGTAACTGTTGTGTTAATTGCCGGTTCTTCTCGGTAGAATCTACTTTCCGAACTGGTAGTAGGTTTACATTTAATTCCACACTAACATGACGATTCAAAAGTGCTTTTTGTTAAATACATTGGTCTGATTGTATCATAAAAAAGTATTATCTTTGAATATATTATTATTAGTAATGCCATCTATTAATTTTATTATGAACTTTTTAAATGATCATCATAAGCAAGTACCCTCTAGTGGCTAATTCTTTTACTATTGCATTACAGCGCCATCTATACTTATATACATTTTAATCAAATAAGTGACTACTAGATGGCGCTTCTAAAAATATCTGTTTACTTAGTTTGACGAGTAAACTATAGATGGCACTGTTTGACAATAATTAAATAAAGTTCTACGTAAAAAACATAGAGGGCTCTTAAATAATATTTGTACAGGGATGAAAATAACTTAATTTTAATTAATATTCAAGTTTGGTGCAATAATAACTATTTAATATATTAAATTTTTTGATACAACTTCTCACGGTTACAACAATTATTGCAATAGTGTGCAATTATTTTTGTAGTTGTATACTTCAATTTCCTGAATAACAATAACATGTAGGTACCTACTGATATTTTTTTTATTTAAAACAGCATGTAAACATGCCGGCAAACAAGCCTAGTGTTAAGTGGTCACCACTGCCCAAAGATATTGGCATAAGCGCCTACTAAGAAACAATTTATAACCTTTAAAAATATTAGTTTTTGTACTTGTAGAGCTATTCTATAAGAATAAACTCGAAGCTCATCAAAGAACAAGAGCGTGAAATGTCAGAATGAGATATGCGACGCTTAAAACAATAATTAAATACTGTACACGTAGGTACCAAAATGGCGTATCACCGTAAGTCGGCTGTCAACATTAAACGGGTGAGAAACGAAATGAATTCTTATAGAATTGCACTTGTGAACAAAATAAGATACAATACATTCATAATGCTATTAAATCTTTACCTTAACCCGACCTAGATACTAACTTTCTGTACTCACAATGTTTATCCTCCCGCAACACAGTCCCTATTTAATTAACAACAATGTAAACAACATTAGGACGACCACAACTTGCGAGAGTCCCGAGACTACTCAAGTATCATCGAACCTAATCAAAGTTTAGTGTAGATATTTAGTTGTTGCTCTATGGTATAGATAGGATCATTATTTCATTACTTTTCTTCTTTAACTTAAATACCTTATATATATATAATATATATTTCGTTATGGTTTGTTTTTATTTATAATATGTAAACTTTCAATACAGATCTGATGCCAATAATTATCGCAATGTTTCATTCAAACGTTACATAAAAAATAACCGTTTAAATCTGACCTTGAAATTTTCACTATGTGGTATGGACTTATGCAAAGCCGTCGGGTAGGTACCACCTGTTCATATATTCTACTGCCATACATGTTTCCAGCGCCTATGTATATGAGTGATTGTGACCACTAACCATCAGGTGTCCATTTCCTTGTCCATCCTCGTACGCCTACATATCCCATAAAAAAGTTACCATATGAACCTTTCAGTTAATAAAATTTACCATTGTAATAGTAATATTATTAAATAACTGTTATAGTGCATGAGGTTAATTTCTGAAATCAATCATTACAAACTGTACCTACATCTTAGAAGCGTTTATATTGCTCTTTAAATATTATAATATGTTATTATAAATTATTAACATATTCCCAAGTTTACCATATTACTAAAGACAGCTCTATATAGCAATTAGTATATTCAAGTCGGTGAATATTACAAAGTTTCGCCTTAGAAACAAGTTGCAGAGTGCCTCTGGAGATTCCACTACTTAGGGTATGTTGTGTTCCTTCTTGTAATGTTTAATTATATACGTTCATAAGACTACATAGTTATGGTATTAAAGATGTACATATATATATATAACTGCCTCGTTGATCTAGTAGCTTAATATAAGGCTAGATCCCGAGGTTCTGGCATCAAACTTCAGGTCGGGTCGATAAAAAGTTACTGGTCTTTTCGACAGAAAAAATTTGTTGGTCCTGAGCCTGAACTCTTTCTGTCACGTCGGATTTGCCGTCCGATCGGATTATGAGAGTGACGGAATAGAGAGTGCATCTGTGTGTGAGTGCACACACTTGTGCACTACATTATGTCCTGCGTAGTTCGCTGGTCTCCGAAAAGATTTGCCGCTGTGACTGACATCGACTAGACAACACCATCCATAATCTAAGTATTGATATTATGTTCTATTGTCATCAGTGACATGAAATTCGATAAACGAGGACGAATTCATTGTGTAAATATATATTAGCAACACATACTGTGTTTGTAAATAAGCAAACAATAATTGTTACTTCCAACAGTCTTGAGATTTCTATATCTATGGCCTTTGCTTAAAAAAACTGTTGTTTCAATGCTTACATTGTGAAAGACTAGTGACGTCACTTGAAAACATGCTCTGGCGTATTGCCGATTGGAATATCAGAAAAAGTGGTTAAATAAATCACTTTGACCTTGAATTGATAACATCGCTATTTCAGATCTTAACTATCGCTGTTTTCGTGAAAAAAAACGTGGTTAGGAATGCTGGCGAAGTTGTTATTCGAACTTTGGAGGTAATATTAAAGTATAATTAGTTAATTAAAGAACTGCTTCTAGTTAATAATATAGCAGATCTATTAGCAAATCGCTTAGAATACAATATGTATAGAGCTGAGATAGTCTTGATGGTTAGAAAGGGTGCATCTTAACAAATGATTCCAGATTCATATCCAAGCAATCGCTACTAAATTTTCATGTGCTATATTTGTGTTTAAGATTCATCTCGTGCTCGGCGGCAAAGGAAATTAGCGAGCGGAAGCCTGCATGTTTAATTTCAATAGAATTCTACTACCTGTGTATGCACCAAAACCTTTCTCCTCAAACTCAGCGGCGGCCTTAGAAGTTGGACATTTATAGGCTTGTACTTTTAAATATAATAGAGACAACTATTTCCACCATGTATAGCAATGTTTTATATAAAAGTAATGTATTAGAAAAATGTACAATCATTCGATAATGTCAAGTTTTCCTTGGGATTTTAGTAAAAGACGATTGTAAATTGTACAAGTTTGTACAAGCGATTTTCAGTTACGATCCACGTGTTCTATCTGAGCCATCTCGCTTCATCAACTATATTTAAAAACCGTTAATGGACGTTAGGAAAAGTCTAGACAGATTGTTGACCTCAAGACAAATAAATATATTCTATACAAAAGTATCGATGGAGAAATAGTTCGTTTTTTTTCAATCAATTCTCATATATATCAAACAAAGAATTTTACACTTGAAATTCTATGTAGAAATATTACATTTAACGTTTTCATATCTCATGTCTAAAATAAAATAAAAAGCACTTCACTCAGTAATAAACGAATTCAGATAAATTTCAGAAGATATTTTCATAAAAGCCTTTGTTTCTCGTCTACGTTTTCAGAAATAAACTGGCGTAAAATTTTGCTTCAAGTGATAAGGCGCGAGGTAATTTTTACGAGCACATTTACTGTAACAATAATAACAACTCGCAACTAATTAAAAGTAGGGCGCGGACTCGCGGGAATGGGCTCCTTACCTTGATAATGTAGAGACAGCAGAAAAAGTTTTGAAATAAACAAACTATTGTTTATAAAGCTTAAACACGATTTAGTTGGCGTAACTTCCCGTTAATCATATATGAAACAAACAATACGAGCCTATATATGAGAACTAGTAGATATAATATACGTAACTATTATATCGTCACCCGAAATTGAATAAATAATATATAACACTTACTTGCAAAAACTATTTATATATATTGGTAAATTTAGTTAAGTAAAAAAATATATTTATTAAATTAAATAATTGTAAAATTTTGTTTATGTCGACGGTACTTGAAGACGACTTCTAATTAGCAAGTTGAGAGCTAAATATTACATTTATGATATGTAAATTTTCCTTGGAAAGCTAGCACTCTTAATCTGAACTTTATTAGTTTTATTTAAAGTGTAGATTATTCTGAAGCACTTACATTTTCTTGTAAGACTTACATTAATATTTCGAGCATCGTTGTACACCTTCGTATTCTTGTTACACTAAATTAAGAACATTTGAATTATTTAGTAAGATTAGGGTTTAGTGGTTATAATTAAGGAAGCCTCATGGTTTCCTTTTAAAGAGCATTCAAATCATAACAATGAAGGCAAATAAACAACATTGGGCATCGAATTGACGGGATATCATTGGTTGAAAATTATAAATGGATTCGAAAAAAAGTTGGTTTGAATATCGCTGAAGCTATTATCAGAACTTTGGGAGTAAAATTAAAGGCTGTATGTGGTTTTAGTAGGATAATGGTGTAACATATATAAATAAATATTAATCAAGAACTATTTCTAGAGTACTTACCGGAAATATTAGCAAATCGCAGGGACTGCGTAAATCTTATGTTTGTTTATCTTTATTCCTTCGTTGATTAGAATGGACTACAGAGTAAAATAGCGATACTCCTCCTTGAGGGTCTCGGAAGAGCGACAAAGGGCCCTGCTGCGTGCATGGCTAGGAATTACTAGAAAAGCATTCCCAAGGAGAGCAGGCAGACACAGCCTGCTGTATAGTTTAACAAATCCTTTCTTGTAGTTGTATACATATTGTTGCAGGTCCAAGCTGGTTGGTTGAGTTGAATGAAGACCGTTTCACCTTGAAATAATTCTTGTAATTTAATGTGATAACATTCCTTTTATTATAAAAAATACTTATACTTGATGAGTAAATTAAAAAAAACACAAATCATTCCTCATCTTTCCAAATCCTTCAAACAAAAGAAGAGCATTGGAATATAAACGTAACTTCATAAATGTAGTACAGTTAATTCAGTTTTAAATGCCATTTACTATAACTAAGAAAAACTTATAAATAAGTGTTATCGAAATGGACGATAGAAGAATTGTAAATTCTAAACAAAGGCCCGTTCAAATCTGATCAATGGATATTTTTAATAAATCTCCCATAAACAAACAAAGGTACTTGGATTTCAGAACGTTTTTGTTTCGGAATTTAATCAAAATGGAAATCTACATTGATAAACAATGTTCTATATACAAAGAGGAAATCGCTAAACAATATTAGTTAAGAGTATTTTTGGCGGAAACTTTGAAGATTAAGCTATGTTAATTTTGTGGGACTCACTGGCTGAGTGCCAGAATATCCACTAAAACCCAACGGTACGATCTCCGTACTTGGAGTACGCCACGGGCTACCGTGTAAATTTTGGGTTAGTTTATTTAGTATAGTAATTAGTCAAAAGTACTTTATTCCATGTTACCAGTCAAGAGTAATTTTAACCAGAGAAGTTTCTAACTGCGACACGTACATCAAACATCACACCAATTAAACGTGCAATTATATATTCGATCTGACAGCGAACGTTAAACAGGCATGTTTAGACATGTCACAATTTGTTCTCTAAACCAAACATAGTGATGTTCATTGATCCCTTGAATCGAGTAATGACGGTCATCTATTAGAGACAACTGCATTCATATGTTACAGCAATAAGACAGGCTTGAAATTATAGGGATTTTATAGTGAGAAAATAATACCGACACAGTCCAATTAAACTGTTTCTTATCTTTATGTTTTTATTAAAAATAATAAAACGATATATATATTTTTTTAAATTTTTAAATCAATAAAGTAAGGAGGTAACCAGGGATGGTGAGCTCGAACGGTAAGAGGTTATATATATTATATTTATTAGTTTTCATTCAGTGTGATGCATATTTAACAAAAAAATTCGCAGATATAAAGTCGTGAAAATTATAATCTAATTACATTAATTTTTTTCACGTCGTTTTAAATGAAGATAATTTAAATGTTATTTTAATTAATAGTTTATAAAAAGTGGTGCTTATAATTATAAATCGGGATCGCGTCTATTAAAGACGTACCTTATTATTGTCGACGAATTTGTAGAATTCGTCGTCAAATTCAAAGACCAGCGGTAAAGACAACTTGTAAAACCTATTTACAAGGGCTGAGAACGGAGTCTGGTGTAGCAGATTAAAGGCTTGAGAGAAGTAACTATTTTGTTAATCACAATCTATTGATAGAATCCGCTCTTAGTTCACCGATGACAAGCATCAAGAAACCAGCTAACAAGCAGAAACATTCCCAAAGATTAAAAAAATCAAATAAGTCTCCAAAATTAATTTTATTTACAGTGTCCATCAAATCAATGGTGTTTTTACGTTGAATGACATACAGGATAAAAATTTTAATGGAAATCTAACTACTGCGTTTCTTGGAAGAATGAACGTTCCGAACCGGTAGTAGCTTGATATTAAAATTAACTTTGTATATGACGATTCTAAAGTTCTTATACGAGTCTACTTGAATAATGTGTGTTTTTTTTAATGGGCATGATTAATAAGGTAGTTATAAATAATATAATATTAAATGATAAAAAAAAACGATTAATTAAAATAAATCATATTAGACAGCCTTGTAGCCCCGGCATAGAATAGGGCTACCCCATCTCCTCCCGTAGGTGTAGTACAAAGTGACTAACGGATTTTGGGGAATTAAGGATAATGTTGGGTGTCAGTCAGACGGCCGACCGTAAACATATTGCCAAATCCTTTTGCAGCATGAGCTAAAAAAAGAGAGGGAGGGGAAGAGGATGACCTAAGAAGACATGGATGGAGACTGTGAGGAGGAATATGAGAGAGATGGATGTGAACGATCAGATGACGAATAATAGAGCAGAATGGAAAGAAAAGACATGCTGCGCCGACCCCAAATAGATTGAGACACGGGCAAGAAAAAAGAAAAGAAAAATCATATACGGAAGAAGCATCTAAAAAATCATATCAATATTTGAAACTGTTCTGGTGGTTGCAGTTTTCAAAACATCAAAAAAGCTTTACTGAAATACATTTTGCACTTGTGCAGTCAAATTAAACTCATGCATGTGTCCTGCATGGAAAATTACATACTATGATGAGGTGAGCTCAGGTGATAACAGGACATAGCAATCGATTCAACTGTCTGGTAGACTTCTGAACTTTTGTAATGCAGCCGCATTTCGTAAACTTGACTTAAAACTTTGAGTGCTTCTTAACATAAAGATGAATATTTAATTTTTTTATGGCTTAAAGCATAGTCTAGCTTTTAGCGCAATTCTACATACCTTCGTGTAATTTATTTTATTTGTCTTTTTATTCCATTGCGTTTTATTTCTTTAAAGTTTAAATCTTTATATCTTAAGCTTAAGTTGAAACGACTATGCTGTAAATACGTAATAAAGTTTGATACTTTATTTTAATTAATATATTTTGAGCTTAAGTTTTATGTTTAATTTTCTAAAAGTATTTGTGTTATTATATATCAAATGTTTTTTCACCTCACTGTTTCTTTAGTACATACTACCTTTAAATATTATATGGTATAGAGAATAAAAACTAAGGTTATCATAATTAGATTAGATAACAAGGATTGAACTTACTGTGAGGGTGGTATCCCGTAAAATAAATATATAATATAGTACTTACTGTACATAATATTATAAATATAGACATAAAAGGAAGAGCATCAGCCTATAAATAGGCTATTGTTGGGCTTAGACCTTTTCGCCATTTGAGGAGAAGATTGGGAGCTTATTCCACCGCGCTGCTACAAAGTGGTTTGGTGGATGTGGCAGATTTTCATTTAAAACATGTGTAGGTTTCTTCATAATATTTTTCTTAAGGGTGAGGACTAGATGAATTATAAATATAGATTAAGTTTTTTTTTATGGTATACGTAGACGGACGAGCAAATGGGCACCTGATGGTAAGTAGTCACCACCGCCCAATAGACAATGGTGCTGTAAGTAATATTAACCATTCCTTACATCGCCACTGTGCCATCAACCTTGGGAACTAAGATGTTATGTCTCTTGTGCCTGTAGTTACACTGGCTTACTCACTCTTCAAACCGGCTCACAACAACACTGGGTGCTGCTGTGGTACCTACCAAGACGGGCTATCACAAAGCCCTACTACCAAGTGTAATAGTAGTAGTAAGTACATGAAAATTAATTGATCTTGACTGGGTTTGAACCCACAATCTTCAGTTGTTATTCAGATGTTAAGCTCCTGGGCCAGTCTGGTTCAATATATGCACACACATATATACACATTATATACCTGCCGTGTTGTGAAATTTGTTGAAATTTTCGTTTAGTCTTCGATCCTTGGTTCATGCCGTAAGTTATACTGTCAGCTTTTCTCAATAAACGGATTATCTAATGCAAAAAAAAATCAAAGTGCCTCAGTAGTTTCTGATATAAGAGTGTATACAACATGCAAACTCTGAAGCTTCGTAAGATGAACATTAGATTAAATAACTTTGCTAAGGTACAAGTTTTATTATTTAATGGCAAATATTTCTTAGCACAATTTTGCTATTTATTATCTAAAGGCGTTTGGTTAAATAGTAATTCGTGCATATCAATTTACTGCATTTAACATGAATATTATTATATATTATATTATTGTATATATATACTATTACTATATATATATATATGAACATTATATAACGAACTAATATTATAAAGAGGTAATTTAATTTGTTGTTTATCAGATTTACGGAAAAGTAAAATGGTCGATTGATAAAAACTTTGGTAATACGTTATATGTTCAGAATGAGCATAGTGATTTATATGTTGTATATTTTTTTGAGATAATTGTAGCTAATTATGTCAATATCATTGGAAACATAATTGTCGTTTCAATCATTTTATAAGCAGACGCTGCCAATCTAATACCACATATAAGAAAATTTTGTATTTAAAATTACTCATTAATTACGTCCCTACAAGTAAAAATATCGGGGTACAACAAAAATATAATCTAATTAGTAATTTTATTTATTCTTACATCTCACGTACACTAAGACATATATGTATTTATACAAAAATAAGTCACAATAATTATATGGAATGGCTTTAGTGACATGACACTTGACCTCTTTTATGACTCGTAGCAAAATTAATAAAATAAATTACATTTCAATTTTGAGTTTTTTTTTCATAGTGCCTATAGGTATGTTACGTTTATGTAGTTACACTGGCCTATGCACCCTTCAAACTGGAACACAACAATACAATATTTCTGTTTGGCGGAAGAATATCTGTTGAGTGGTAATTACTCAGTGCCCTTCCACCAAGTTAAATGAATACATAAGTAAAAATTAACCTTTGTGTTTTGTTATTGGAAACAGGAGCTATAGAGATAGTTACAGTTTTTTATAAAAATCAGTAAATATCCTAGCTGCGCGAGACCTCTCTTAAAGACGAGAATCGTGTGGAGCTTAAGCATGTGGTTTGTTGGATTACCGGATACTAATGTGGTGGAGTTTCTTACGAAACGACCTCATGAAAACTCATTTTAACTTCACCCGATATGAGGCCTACAATTTTTGACTGAGATTCACGTATTCTAGCCACTAATACGTAATACAAAATATTTAAAAAAAGGCGTTGGGCGTACCTTATTTGCAGCACAAAACTGGTGGATAGATTTCTTCGCTGATTGTATGGTTTTATTTGTTTTATAGATTTTCATAAAAGCATATCATTGGTTAAAACTTTTATTTGAAATACCGGCAAGAATGTACTACGTAAAATATTTACAATATGAAATGATATTCTATTTTATTTGCGTGACTCAAGGGCTATAATAATAACGAAACGAAATACCTTCACAATGAATCGATTGATCGTTAGGCTATATGCTGTACAATCATTTATTAAGTCCTTTTAAGGATTTTTCGTCCAATTAAGAGTTCTGGTGAACCTGTGGAAACTATGCGGCCTAATGACTCATTCTAGTGTCGTTAAATACATATTAAATAATCCTAACTAAAGTTAAGATAAAGATAATGCTCAGGATCTAAATTCTGAGAAAATGCTCACTTGAATATTTTTTAGATTTTTTTTTTATTATGTACAGTCTGTTTTAGAGGCAAGTCGAATTATAACGCTAATATTTTGACGTCTTATACACTTACACTATTGAAGCTAAAATTTTGACATCGAACATGTGATGTGTTTTTGATATTTCATCCTGTGTGGGGTGAAAAGAGGGTAAAAGTTTACATAAATGAACAAAAACAAGGCTATTAAGATTTTTCAAAATTAAACCAAAAAATGCTTTAAAAGTTTCTATTTCATCAATTCATTTCATCAGTCATCAAAAGTTTCATTAGTTCTGATACTAGTGGCATGTATATTAATATTAGTATTTGGACCTTTTTTTAAAGTAAATAGACGCATATTTCAGGGATTTTGGGCATTCAACCCTAAAAGGGATAGAATGGGATTTGAAAGTTTGGACAACAGTCGGTTTTTAAGTTAGAGCCATGGATGGTATTTCGGCTGTCTTTTATAAACTATTAGTTTTAGCCCGCCTGTTTGGTCTTAGTGAAAAGTGGACTTAGTGAAAAGTAGCCTAACGCCTTCCTAGTGGTTTTAGTTTGCTGCATACCAAATTTCCAAATTTGCCAGTGGTTTACCCAAGAAAACGTAACAGACAGACAGAGTTACTTTCATATTTATATATATTTATAATAGATAATCTTTTTGTAAAAGTAAAGTTATTTTATTTCAGTTGTTATTAAAATAAAATCTGTATTTCTATCATATAACATAAAAATGCGGTAGTTTGTATATTTCTATGTTTGTTACTGAATCACGGCCACAGGTCCGGTCTGAATCCAATTTATAAAAAAAAATATATGAGAAATATTGTCATTTACGTCATGACATTAATTGAAAGAAAAATATATTCATAAGATTAGTATGTAAAAACAGTATGCTATAGAAGCCACGATTCAAGTATGGTATTTTAACAATACTTCCGTTTGTATGAATGTGCCTACTTGTACCTGTTCAGAGAAAGAGAAGCAAGCATTCACATATTTTCGTTACTTACACGGAATACCTTCATTAAAATATTTAGCCTATTACGAGGAATTCCTCGAACTACTTTTTACGGTGGCTGAATTTTGTTGAATAAAAACTTTACCAATCACCCAAACATGGTCGCAAATGATAGTCACACTTATTACATTCGAATAGAATTGATTTTTAAATATTATAAAAGAATTAGCTTTTACAGAAATAGGAACATTTGACACGACGTCTATTAAAAAACTCACCTTTAGGGATACAATCTTTTGAAGAGATCAAAGTACAAGTAGAGGCATTTGAAACAATTACAATTATCAAACGAGGATTCTTCATTAATAATGTTTCGGGCAAAAAATGGATACTTTGTTTACATTTATTAGTGAAGTGGTGAGGGTTCATAAATCAACTTGGGCAAGACAAATCGAGTTCGTGTTTGAACTCGACGACATTTCATCGCGTTGACGTCATTTGTTACTCAGAATCTTCGTTGATTAAATCAAATATATATGAAACATTAATTGTATTTAATTATATAACATAATAATATACCGCATTTATAATAAATACCTACACAGTGTATGAAGATTATAGATTCCGGCAGAAGGCAATACAGTAATTTTTGGATATCTTATTTACCGACTAAGGAGTTGTATTGTAATAAGCGAACCCTAACTTAGCGCCTTACCCGTACGTTAGACATTAATTTCCAAGGACACTCAGCGTTAATCAGGTGACTGGACAGGTTAAAAATACATTGTGCTAATCCCAAGCAAATTGATTGGGTGAGATGGGTTATAAATGATTATGATACACGTCTGTCTATGAAGATTTCTTAGTTATTTACTTTTGAGATGGTCGGGCGAATAGAACATGTATAGGGTTTTCCATTAAGGGCGCTTGATCTTTGAAATGCAAAAAAAAATACATGTAGGAGAGATATTTGCGAATTATTTTTTTTTATTTGGAAGGTCTATCGACCCCATTATGTATGGAATATGACATCATTCAAATGACCGCCACGGCTTCGGTTGGTGGCGCGCACACGAAAGGTCCAATTTTCGATGACTCTGGCGCACAAATCGGGCTGTATTTGATCGATGGCGTGGCGTATGTTGACTTTGAGGGCATCGGTGGTTTGCGGCTTGTTGGCATAGACCTGCGACTTAAGAAAACCCCACAAGAAAAAGTCCAGCGGGGTCAAATCGCACGATCTCGGTGGCCAGTTCACGTCGCCTCCGCGCGAGATGACCATGTCCAGAAATTGCTCGTGCAGAACTTCCATCGTAGCGTGTGCTGTGTGGCACGTAGCGCCGTCCTGTTGAAACCACATGTTGTCCAGATCCATATTCTCGATTTCAGGCCAAAAGAAGTTGGTTATCATCGACCGGTATCGCTCACCATTGACGGTGACGGCCACACCATTATCGTTTTCGAAAAAATACGGACCAATCACGCCTCCGGCCCAAAATCCGCACCAAACAGTCACTTTCTGCGGGTGCATTGCCACTTGGTGAACCTCGTGTGGATTAGTCTCGTCTCAAATACGGCAATTTTGCTTGTTGACATAGCCATTCATCCAAAAATGCGCCTCGTCGCTGAAGATGATTTTTTTGCCAAAATCGGCGTCAACTTCCAACTGCTCTAATGCCCAGTCAGCGAACACACGGCGCTGTCTATGGTCATTAACCTTGAGCTCTTGGGTCAGCTGGATCTTGTACGGGTGCAGGCTCAAGTCACAACGCAAAATTCGCCAAGTTGTCGTCTGCGAAAGGCCGAGTTCCTGTGCGCGACGCGGAATTGACTGCCGCGGGTTTTCGAGGACACTGTCGCGCACAGCGGCGATATTCTCGGCAGATCTCGCATTACGTTGACGCACGGGAACCGGCTGATTGTTAACTGACCCGGTTGACTCGAATTTGTCCACCAATCGACGGATAGTTGACTCGGCAGGACGATCATCGCGACCGTAAAACGGGCGAAGTGCGCGGAACGTTGCTCGAACTGAAGACCCATTTTCATAAAACAATTTTATGATTTGCACGTGCTGCTCGACACTGTAACCTACCATGGTGGTTTGGGAGATGAATATAACACACTGCATTTGACAGCTGTCACTCAAACAACATGGCCGCAATCAGCTGTCAAAGTTCAAGCGTCCCTATTGGAAAACCCCTTATATCTTCGCCGATTTTCCTCGGCCAGTACTGCTAAAATGTTATTGTACTTAATAAGATTTTATATGAGTAACCATATAAAATCATATACATACATTGGCGCTTCAGTAGGTACAGCACAAGGATCTGTGATAGGACCGTTGCATTATATTACGTATGTCAATACTCTAGTAAATGTCATTAAGCAATGCGAAATATATCAATATGCAAACGACACTTGTCTGATCGCAGCTGGGAAAACCATCAATGATGCTGTACGTATATTGCAGGAAGAATTCGACATTCTAATGAGATGATCTCATGATAAGGGGCTTGTTATTAATGCGTGCAAGACCAAATTAATGTATATTAGTACTAGCCAAAATAGGAGCAATGTTTTATTTTTTATTTTTATTTATTTTTTATTTTTTTTTATTTTATTTTATGTTATACCCAGAATAATAGTGCATGACCACGAATGCCTACACAAAAGATTTAGACCGACAATAATTGACCCATGTACTTGTAATGAACTAGAGCTGGTAAAAACGCTGACCTATTTAGGACCTGTAATAGACAATCAATTTAATTGGAAATATCACATCGAAGTCACATGTGACAAACTTCGAGGTCTGTTGTCGAGATTTGCTATGGTTAAACGTAAAATTTCCTATAGAATTCTTATCTTATATCGCTCATTGGTGGAATCTGTCATCTCACATGGACTGTCTAGCTTTGGAAGAACATACAAATCACACTTAGATAAAATGTACTCACTTCAGTTGCGTATACTAAAAACTATAGTACCAGATAATATTAAAAGCAAATACAAACATACAAACTATCATACCCTCTTTAATCACTGTAAAATCATGCCTATACACAAAAAGGTGGAATATAGATTACTAAAAGAAGAAATTTTTAATGAAAACCTTAAAAAAATTGCAACTTCTGACTATACTGGGACTCGTGGATCTTTAAAAACGTAACTAGAAACACCTAAATATAATAACTTATACGGAAAACGAACATTAGAATATATGGTTCCAGAAATAATAAATAAATTACCTATAGCATTAACAACAGAACTTAATAAAAAAAATATCAAAAGTAAACTTAAAAATCACTTATTAAATTTAAATTAATTAATTAAAAATTACTTATATTAATTTTGTATAACTTTCAATCATAAAGTTAATTTGGATTGTTTGTAACAGCCTGTATAATGCATTAGGCGAGGCGAACGGTTCGTATTGTTTTCGTGTTGCGTCATAATGATTGGATGATGAGAGTGTGTGTCGCATGTAATATATTTGTGTTGTATAATTTTCTTTGCCTACCCTATTTTTTTTTTATATAAATAAAATACGGTGACTGTGGTACACGGTAAAGTTTATAAAACTTATGCTGTACTATAATAATTTGTTGCTATTTTGTATAACGTTAAATGAATAAATAAATAAATAAATTATGTGCTCTACGATCAGAAAACTCATCGTCTAAAAATGTATCTGACATGGATATGATAAAATGAAAAATAATCCTGGCGTAGTGCGGTGAAGTAAACTCCAAGCCCATTTTATAAAGAGGAGATGAGGCCTTTGTTCAGAAGTGGTTTATTCATTCAAGGGGTTGTTGTTACGTTTTTTAGTATGCCTTCGATACATTGAATAAGGTTCATTATATCTAATCTTCATTTATTCCACGATAAGAACCTAAATTTAAAAGTGATGGAAGTATTATTCCTTGAAACATTTTGGTTGCTGTATTATTGTACTGTCACGTTTTACGATATAACATGAAAAAGCATTATATTAAATAACCAATTAACCGTAAAATGTATAAATTATTGATTTCAGTATATTTTGTATGTTCTTTGATTGTAGTGATTATTATATATTATTGTAGTTACATCGATATCGATGTTATATCCCTAGTTCGCTCAAACACAGCATCATTATCTATAGAATATTTTAGTATATAGATCTTGGTGTTATAATACTATAATCATAATAGACAAGTGGTAACTATTAATACTAGATTTCGCTTACACTACTATTTGAATGTATATTGTTCCAATTAGATAGCTTGCCTCCTTTTAGTGTCTTGAATTAAACGATATTTTGATATATCAAGTAATAAATGTCGCCTGGTATTAGGCATAAAAAATAGGCTTACGTCATAGCAAGTTTCATCAAATTCGGTTCTGTCGAAAGAGCAACAGGCAGACAAAAACACAAACAGACAGAATAACTTACGTATTTATAATATTAGTATATATATTTTGATATTCATAATTTCGTTTTATGTAGAAACCTATTCATCAGCTGAGTTCATAATGTTTTCAGTTCTTTTAATTATAACAAAAACAAACACACGAGCTCTAATCAAAATTTTTGTTCAAGATTTATTAGTTTTATCGGCGAAATAAAAGGTCATAATTAAAGTTGGAACGCCATTCACACAGCCATAATCATTAATCTCCTGAACCTAAAAACTACTTTCCGGAGGGAAGTTTAGTAAGAATTTTTATAATAAATACTCTGCTCCCCGAGTTTCAGTTATGCGAATGTTCTTTCTTTGTTTAGTTAAGTGCCCATTAAAACGCCCAAGTTAATTCTCGTCCAATAAAGGGTAAGATTTCGTTTAGATTTGAAGTGCTTTGAGGTATTTTCTGGTACTAAAGTCGAAACATTATATAAAGGTATATTATAGTATTAAACAAGAAATATGTATAGTCATGTAAATGTAAAACAAATCAGTGATGTTATTTGGTAACGTTCTGTGGTTTTATGTTAAGCAAATTCCTTAATTTCCTTAAATGTATATCTATAGTAATATATCTCAATAAAAACTGTTCCCATATCGGAAAACAAGAGTCACATTTCTGGCGTATCTAACTAACGTCACATTATGAGGGGCACATGCCTGAGCCGTACTTAAAAAAATGTCTCTTTTTGTATCAAAAAAAGTGCCAAATTAACTTTTTAGAGGAAACGATCTGTTTTTGGTCGTGCCACGTGTGACAGCACCATTGGAGTCAAATTCTATTTCGGCGGGGTTGCCACATGGCGTTCTGTTGATACTTACTTTGTCGTCGATGTCCCTTAACATCGGGGATATATATTTTTAGCGCCAGACGGATTGATGACGCCAAGTTTGTGAGTTTAACTTGACTTTAATAATCTTGTGATATATTGAACGTCGTTACGATCCTGACATACAGATATGTATCTTTTATGAATTATTTCTTCTTTAACGCCTTTAATATTTCACATTCAGTTTGTTGTTACAAAGAGAAATAACAAAGGAAATCGTCAAAATTGAAAAGATACGCCGCTCAATCATTTTGTAGAAAAATATATTCAATACACAGAATGGGAAAAGACAAAAGATTATTATTTTGTTTCTTGCAAAAACTCCTTAAGGAAATAGTGGAAATATCATATCTACAAGTAAGGAGCGAGATAGATAAATGAAACTTACATAGGGGTGCGTGCGATATAAGATGAAAAGAACATCCTAACTGGTTCCGACATTATATTCACATTCGAAAAGATCAAAGAGCCTGTTGTGACATACAGCTGGGAAAAACTTCAGTAGGCGCCACGAGGTGAGCATCGCTTGAGGGCACTCGAGTAACACCATCCTTGAGGGAGCTAGGCTTTGAAACAAAATGCGTTTGCATACATTAAACTGTAAGAATGTCGGAGATAGGGAGGGTAATACCAACGGGTCCCTAGGGCAGTGTGTTTCGGCGATTACGCGGATGGAATTTTCTAACTGTGAGTTTGCTTCTTAGAGGAATAGTTTGCACGTAACACTAGTCTCTTTGCGTATTTTCGTAGTCAAAGCGCTCTTGAACACTCGACTGTATGTTTCAAAGTATTTGAAAGGCGAATTAGGTAGAAAGTTGGAGAGCTCGATACAGTAATGTAAATAGTTGAAGCAATTAGTTAGCTCGGTCTTAAATGCGCACATTAAACTTTGCACATGAATTTTATATAGAATATGTTTATTGCACACGTTTGGAGTAGGATAGATATTGTTTACTTATTAAGTAGTATGAAAACCGAGAATATCATTCTTTCTGACGTAAGATGACGTCACACGAGGCTTAGACATAAAGAAAACAAAATTGTATTTAAAAAATATATATTGCTACTCTTATTTATAATGTTCAGTCTTCAGATACAACAATTTACCATAATTTCGTAAGATACTTATAAAAATTAACACAAGAAAAATATAAATTTATTGATATCGAATTTCGTTTCGTATATGATTTTTCCTGTACTTATTTCGTTATATTTTTATAATGTTATCTAAAACATATGACTGTGTTTTTTAAATACTTTTCATACATTGAAGTAATCTAGACAACATTAAATAAAAAAGAAATAACATAGAATCGTGAAATTTATGATCCTAATATATCCATTTGGTACAGAGAACCTTTTTATAAAATTCATCTGATTCTTAACAAAATTAGCTTTATGCGACAATTGAACATAAACTGAGACACGAAGGAAGTGTGTAACTACCACAGGCCTACTTGGATGGTCAATGATCGGCTTGTGATATCTCTTCTGCTTCAAACCGGTGTTCTATTATTTGAATTATGCAATTAATAATCACCAAAACATTTAATATTTCAACCAGATTTAACCAACAATCATTTGTGATATTTTTTATTACGCTAATGTTTTATTTAACTTAAATTTTCTGACCGCATTTGAAATCACAGAATGCGAAAACACCACTCTCAATAAACTTAGGTATCTCATACTCCGTCGACGATAACTGAAACTCGCATGATATTTTCCGCGTACGTCTCGAAGTTGAGACTTAAACAAATAAAGTTAAGGCAGACTGAATTAATCTGGTATACAAACAGGAGCATAGGTGCTCATATTATGTAACGAATAGGAAACTTGGCGAATCTCGGAGCAGAATCGAGGCCCAAGGGAAAACTGTCTGGCGTAATACACACGTATGAGGTATTTGCGAAAATCCATTCTGCAAGCAGACTAGTAAACGTTTGTAATATAATCATTGTTGTACTATTGAATCTCACAATAAGTCCAATGATATTATGAGATTTATTTGTATTTCATGACACGCGAAGAGTAATTACGAAGAAAGTTAGGCAAACTTTATGATAAACATTAACAGTATTACTTATAAAGTTAACGAGTTTTCAGTTAAACAATGATTTATCTCTTTCTTTCATCATTGATTTGACATTTGAAAATAGTTGACAACATTGTTTTTTAAGTTTTATTTAACAACATTTATATGTGTGACTGTAATATACCAATACATATTACATATGTACCTAAGTGACTATATACCAGTCTCTAACAAATTAAAAGAGACATAAACTTGAAATGAGGAATATTTTTTAAATGATTATTATTATGATAACTGATCTAAGTGCGCACATGGAGACATTTAATTCTTGAACGGTTATTATTATTGGGGTGACTTTATGTCGCATCTTGCAATACGCAATAACTGCTAAGAGTCGCAACGGTGATAAACTTGCCCAGCGCTGTCAGGACAAAGGATTTCTGCCGGTCAGTGACGGTTCAGGGCTGCAACTCTTATACATTTGTGTCTAAAATATTTTCAACCGTCTAAGTTATTTACAAAATATTGAACCGATCTGTTTTAATTTATTTTAGAAATATTGAATTGATTTACAAATTAATGTTTATTACAATCGTTTCATTTGATTTAAATTTAATTTGAATTTGGATTTATCATATAAAATAACGCCAGCAAAAAATATATAATATATATTTTTTGGAACGGCATGGCTTCACAGCTTATAGAAGAATGGACTGGCAGAAATTGACACTTATGGAAAAAACGTTTTGCCCCCCCAGGCGACCTATTCCTCTCTTTCACTTTCACTCTATCTCTGTCTATTGTATCTATATTCTTATCTTTCTTTTTTATCTTACGGACCTGTTTTCATAAATAAGGAATTTTATTTTTAAACTCTTTAATATAGCTTTCAAACTTGGCACCCCTATTTGAAGCAATTTAATGTTGTAAATCCATAGGGTACACTTACCTCCCTCCAAACTCATGCGATATTGCGTTTTTTCTAAACCGCAGAGCTCCCCTTGTGTTGTACGTTTTATGTAGTCACGCCAATATTTTACCGGTAAATGTATGCGATGAAGTATAAGTCAATTTAAATAAGCTTATTAATTTCTCGATATTATTATGAGCATATTACCAAGGCTTTTAAAATCTATTCGTAGCCACAATTTTCTCTCCACAGTTATCATTGTGTTGTCTTCAAACCAATTCGTCCACGGTCGGTGTTCTCATCTGATACTAACGCTGGAATTATTAAAGTGCAAAAAGTCTTTACATGGGCCAAACCTCTATTGTCTCGTTTTCGTTGGCCGATGTCTATCCGAGATAACTCGAGGAAACGAGAGCAGACCCAAAAAATAATATATACATATATGTGTGTAAAGTAAACGATTGCAAATTGATTTGTATTTAATAAAATTTTATGGAACTAAAGTAAATATTAGATGGATAAACACATATCCTCATCACATGTTAAATCCATTAAATTCGAAGAGCGATGATAAATAATAATTATACAAATCAGCATAAAACGTAGAATGTTTCGCTTGCATAAATGTTGCGCAAGGAAAACAAACAATTTAAGAGTATAATGCTCCCATGAGGGTTTGTTCCTCTACATTTATTTTTCTCTAAAACCTTAACAAATTTCTGGATTGCTCATGCTCGAGGACGGCCCCCTATATCTTACTTTTTCTGTATTTATTGCCATCTACCCTCAGCTAAGTTATCGAAAATATAATCCCTCCTTACAGAAACTTCCAGAGCTGATTACTAGTTGGCTTGATAAGATTCGACTACATTTGTGTGGATGCGCACATTAAAAGTAAGACAAGGCTATAAATATAAATAAAGATATTTGTATCTCTTATTTTTGTTTTTGAAAAGACGTAATTGTCATCTTATGAAATATAAAACATTTCTACATCGTCCACCACCAATAATTGAATAAGCCTTCAGCCTTAAAGTTGAAATAGAGCTATATGATTTATAGCTATTGGACATTTAAGCTGGACCACAAAAGAACAGACCAGAACAGATATTTTATCCCATTTTCCATTTTTACCTCGTTACGAAGCCTATCAAGCAAGTTGCCGATTTTAGCGAAAATACTTGATAAGATGGAATTTTATATCTCCGGACCGTAATGAATGTTCGCCGTAAAACAATCGTTACATTTTCGCTAGCTTGCTTATCCTTTGCTGGCTTGCTTATCCCGTATCCATATTATGCTCTACGGAGACAATAATCAAGGGTTCGTCCAGTGTTCCAACTTGCGGCAAAGAATAAAATCCCAGCCTAATCCCCATGAGATTAATATTATTTTATCGCTAACTATAAATAACGGAAGAATTCAATAGCTGAGCGGTAAGCGAAATTAGAAGTTTTTTGACAAACTAGTAGAAAACTTTTACCAAATTCAATCTTGCAAGGATTTGCTTCAATCGCTTTATATTCCGGCCCTCTGGAGGTCTGGGATAAAGAAGGTTCGTGCGGCCAGTGTTTCGAAACTTATTTTTGTAGGTAAGGTGAATTTGAAGTAGGACAAAAATACACTTAGAAGTTTAAGTAGTAACAATAACCTTAAGTGACTTTTGCTTCGATTTTTAAAAATTGAACGGTGATATTATTTTTTCCAAATTGTCTTGTTTTATAAAATTATAGGATACAAGTTATTTAATATTTTACGTATGACGTAATATAATACTTACTAGCTACCTATTTACTTTTGTGGGAAATAAAGCTGCAGATATCCTGGGTTTAATTCCCTGGTCGAGCCCATTAGAGATATTGGGTTTTTGGTCCAGAAATTTTGAATAGCAACCTAAAGTTAGGAAGTACGCAGTATTGTGTTCTTGTGCTTGACATTTCTCTGGTTGTAAAGGATTGCTGTATTATTGGATTATGAGAGTGAAGTGATAAATCTGTAGTTGTAATCTTTATCCCTTTGCCAGTTTAACATAGAGGTAGTCCAATATCTTCTGTATAGATAGAATGTAAGCTAAAATCGTTTCGGAGGCCAGAAACATTGTTATGTATGTGACGGAGGATGATTTTACAATTCGATTTTTTGCAGAAACACGGATTATTAGATAATAGTGAAAATATTTCTCAATTTCAACTCTGTTAACTGTAACCTTTTATATACCTAAGTATTATGGACTCGTCGGTCTTTGAAATTTCAATTTATGAAAAACATCGTTTTGGTAATATTTGGTATATATTAATGTATCGTTGAATACGTATGTATTATACGTATCCAATGTTTGAAATAAAGTAATGGCAGTTGATAATAGTTGCTTTGAACTGAGTTTATATAAGATTATTAAAAGAATATGGTACATAATATAATATACATCAAACACGAATGTAAATAAGTAACTCAATCTTTCGGTGACATTCAACGTTCTAAATTTAAACGTTTATTTAAAATTTGTACAACAATACGCCAAAAGATTGAGCCCGGTGAGAAATGCAGCATCATTTATAGAAGACTTTATTATGAAGAATTGGCAATTTTCACGTGTGTCTTATTTTATGTAACAGTAAGATTGCGTCATTATTCATTCCGTACGTTCGCATTTGTACGCATTTTCTATGCGGAAACGGTGCCATATTAGCTTCAATTTCAGCAAATTTACGACTAATATACAAATTATACCATTTATAATACGTCATCACAATTACCGTGTAAAAGGAATTATACTGATTGTTATGACGGAGCTGATACTCGGAATTTACACTTGTATAATTGAGATGGGTTATTCGCGGTAGGATCTACATTCTGAACCGCTCGCAGGCTTACATTTAATGTAATCTTGTAAAATGATATTTGTAATCTACTTTAATAAACATAAGAATTATTAACATTCAGTCCATAAATATTTACAAATATGATCCTGACCGCGTGGGATGGTGGAATCTACTTGAATGAAGTACATTTTGAATTTTATTTGATTATATCTCGAAATATTTATTTATTGATCTTAAAATAAGTACCATCAGTGTGTCGCCATGAAATCTTTCTGCTCAAGTCAAGCCAGCTATTTCCCGTTACACCAATTTCAAAACGTACGCGTTTATAAAACGATATCGAAAACGTTTCAAATAATGCTGTTTATGTGTAATTTTTTGTTATACGAATGAAAGTAGGGTTGATCTTCATATTTTTATATGAAAATTTAGAGGCGCGATGGGGGCAAAATTTCAAGGTCAAATTTGAGTACAATTTTTTTTCTAAACGTTATAAAGCTAAACATAATTAAAAAATAATATATTATTAGTAGTTTTCATACAGAATTTTGCCCTATATTGTATAAAGTTTTATTAAAATGTTGTCTTAGTGTTTATTTAAATTATAACTACAGGGCTACCATATTATTGCACTATATTCTTTATTATATTATACAGCGTGTGAAAAAAGCCCTTCAGGCAGTGTATATAGACAAAGCTAACATTGTTTTTATTTATTGTAGGAGAATAGCAAATGGGAGAACATGAAATCAATAAAAAAAAAAAAACATTATTTAAGTGAAACAAGTGAGTAACTAATTCACAATAATAAATATTATAATGAATGTATACTTCAACATTGTAAAGTTAAGTAATATTTGTAACGAACAGCATAAAATTTGAATATAAAAATAATATTCAAATAAGGCATAACTTTTAGGCATCAGTTAAATATTAAGTATACTACGAGTACACTTTTGTTCTCTTCGTCTGTTTTACCCTTATATTTTATTCACAAAGATATTCAATTGACTTCGAATGGATCTTTCATGTATTCTTGATACCTTTTTTCACTATCCTTGATCTAGTTTGTAAAGAGATTTTAGGAAAACTTGAAAATAGAACACTTTGACACAGGTAATTTCATAAAAAGTTTTAATTTAACAAAAAAAAAAGTTACATTGATATCCAATCAAAATTTTAAATTATATAATTATATTATTAATAATAATAATTAAATATCACTTATTATAGTGATTCTCGCGATAGTTATCACGGTCTTTTTTTTCAATAAAAAATAATTTTGAACAACAGCTACAAAGACAATATAAATATATTAGTGGCCTCGTTTTCCGTTGGAAATTGGAAGCACTGTAACGCAAAAATGCATTGAAAAGGGACCTTCATTTACTGGACTAATACAAATCCTATTGATATGAACTTTAAACCCTGTCGTTATGAACTGTAAGCTTAATACAATACTAAAATAATTGCTAAATCTCTAACCAAATTTTAAATGAATTTACAGTCTGTAATGTATTTCGCATTAAACTAATCCTTACAGTATATGCATATAAATTAAAAAAAATGTCGTTTGGATAATAATTACCTATTTTAATAAAGATCTTTAATAATATATCGAACCTTCCTAGTCCTGGCCACTAAAAATGATCGATACCGTCTTGGTCATGGGATCGCTTGCTTGTACGATTGATCCTTTCCAACGACATGCCTGCCTTATGAGCGACCCTTCATATAAATATCAGGGAATTGAACATTGGTTGATGGCTCACCTCCTTATGGTGAAGATGCTCTGTACCTCAAGGGCTCTCGTTGTAAGTAAACGAGTTATCCTATCTATTTGACTGAAGCGAGCAGAACAATTATATATATACGAAGCTTGATATGTATTAAATATTTGCATTGAAAAATAAATAATAACTATTTAAGTCTATTGTTAAAGGTTGCTAAGTATAAATTATTACGAATTATATAATGTTTAAGCACAAAGTATTGTGAGTGATGGGGTATCTGTGGACTCAAACCTTCCAGTAATTATTTTTAAGATTCTGTTGGTGTTAATATGATGACAATCTAATTTTATATAAGTAATAAAATGACTTGTAATATAATATATTATGTAACCTTATTGACCTTTGAACTTTACATGTAAGGAAAACAATGAAAAATATCCTTGACATCATTGTCGTAAAAAAATTCACAGCGTCAAATAAATTTATCATAAAGTAAAAACGTCTGAGTAAGTAAAGTTTGTTCACCCCATCGCATAGATATGACATGCACCCTTCAGTAAGACAAATTATTTCATTTCCCTCCAAAGGGACCATACGTGACTCCCGGCGATCATCAATTCTATGAGTTGGAGTTTACTATGATAGGAATATTCATCGTCAACATAGTTACGGTTATTAAACGTTAGTATTCACTTGGAAGAGTACTGTATTATCAATTTGAATAGTCTCACGAGATCAGAAGAAATGAAGCAATATTTCAAATAATTTAATTTAGAACCAATTTATTGCTAATATTATATTGCTATAGTTGATACATCTCCGTATTACAAATTATATTTTCGTATTACTGTGTTTTTATCAAACAAATTCTAGAAACGTTTGAGAATAACACAAGCCTAAAACGTAATTAAACTCCCATTTTGGTTGAATGTTCCTTAATTAACTCTATATCAATTATGTGCACGTTATATAATGCAGACGGGAACGTGTGTTAACCGCCGGCTAAATTTCATATAGCCTAATTTCACATCCCTAATAAGCCGGCGTCTTCATGAAATTGTCCTCTCCGTACTTTATCATAGTCAACGTGAACGTCCAAGGTAATTGTGCTCGAGAGGCAAGTCCATAATTAGGACCGGCTAATGTCCCGGAAAAACAATTTCATAAATATCTCCTTGCGTCGTCAGCATAAAAAGAAATAAGACACTAAATAAACGTCTACTTTCATGGCCCGGTTCACCTTTACGCGACGCGACGCGGCGAAAACTGCACGGTTATCCCTTTGTCACTGTGACGTCGAGCTTACATTCCATTTTGCGTGAAAGAACAATTTGCTTAAAGCCTGGACGGAATTAAAATTGCAGAGGGTGCCAACGCGATATTGGAATCGAGATATTTCGCACATTAGTGCGACACCGAGCGGAATCTTATTACGTTGCGGTAAAGGCGATAATTAAATAAATGGTTCAAAGTTTTAAAATTGTACGGCTTCCACTACACATATTTCGAATCATAGCACAGCTTTTGTGGCAATTCGCTTGTCGAGTGCCTCTGGAAAATTGCTACAGTCTAGTGGACATTAATTTGTTTTAGTCACATGTAAAATGGACGGCATTTCTCATTTGTCACATGGTCCGAGTCTTGTGTTCAGCTGTTTGGAAATAATGTGCGATTCTAGTGATATTAAATGTCGTGATCATATAAAATATCTGGTAGGCATTGTGTTGCGCCGTATTCTATCAATTAATTTCAAATATAGAATTTATTTAAGTAAATATATCGTTATTTGTTTATTCGAAATAAAAGAATATAAAAAGATCAATATTTTATAATAACACTCAGGTCAAACTAAGTTTGCTTGACCCATAAAAAGTTATAACGATTGTATAACAAGGCCATAGTCGGTCTTTCATACAAACGCTAAGATTTCGTATTTGCATTTCATGCTCAAAGTAAATAAATAAATTTACATCACGCTATTTTTTTACTTTCAGCACGAGTTCTGTTATAATAACACTTACCATTTTTGTATATCATTATAACTTTGTTGAAAATATAAAATTAAATTGCTTATATTATTATTATGGTCACGACTCACGTAGGTTATTTTGTGCTAGGTTTAAGAATGACTGAATGAGATGAAAGAATGATAATACATATATTGGTTTCCGTCTCCGCATTAGTCTCTAGTTCGTCTTAGTTCTCCGCGTAGTACTTTCCTAAGATTACTCTTATTTTTGTTTACCTTAGATAATAAGGTGAGAACACACACAGTATTCAAAAGTATTACGCCTTTTTTATTATACTAAAAATGATTCTTATTATAAAATTACTAACATTTCTTTAAATCGAACACTAGGTTCGCAGTGGCTATGACTGAAGCCTACGGGTCCAGAATGAACCTGCGACTTTTTTTATAATTGTAACGTATCTCATGATAAATGAAAATAAGGTACTGTTAAATTTCAAAAGTAGTATGTGATAGGAAATTTAAAAATAACAATATACTGTAGCAAGTAAGCGTAAACTCTGTGTGCATATTAGATATTATGCAGGATTGTTTGTTACGGGATATATAATATTATTTTATATATTCCATAATATTATTATAATTCATTCATAATATATTATTTGTGCGGAGACGGCTTAGTGGTTTGAAGTCATATTGTGTCGAAAACCAAACCCGGAAAAAATTCACTGAAATTTAATGTGATTTATTTGTATTGATAAAATTATTAACTTGTTTTTGTTAATTTTGTTCTGTTTATATGTTTGTTCCTAGTGTCTTATTTATTTGATTAAAATAGGTAGGCGGACTGGCACTGGCATTGGCACAGTAAGAAATATTAACCATCTTCAATGTACTACCAACCTTGGCAGCTAAGATGTTATGTCCCTTATGCCTGTTAGGCAGTTACACTGGTTAACTCAGCCTTCAAACCAGAAAACAACAAAACAAAGTAAAGTGTTTCTGCCAAGCGATAAAATATGAGTGTTCACTGTGGTCGACATCAGCCAGGTAAACATCATCAGATCGTATTCAACAGTATCATCTTAATAGGCATTCTGAAAATTTAACTATCATAATTCCAAAACGGAAACAGCTAATCGATACTTAACAGTTATTAATCTAATTGAAAATACAACCGACGCATACTCCACAGTAACTGCGGAAACTTATTAAGATAAGTCGTCATAGATAACGGTCGTTTGTCTTATTGGTCGGAATGGATAAAATAGATAAATTAGGTACTCGCCCCTATTATCGATATCCTGATTGACAGTTCTAGATTATAAATAATCCTAATGGAATTAAATATCCATTTGATCAAATCGTTTTGCTGATTATGTAACAGTGATGCATAGATTACCTGGGTAAATTAAAAAGGTTTTATATCTATTGTGGCTATTGAAGATATCGATGTAATAATATTAATTTTAATGTAAGGTTTTGTCTTTATAAATCTGTATCCGAATATACATTTATCAAAAATAGCTTGAATTGAGTGATTACTGGAATTATTATAGAAATAAAATAGTATCTTTTTCTCATATATATGAGTATTTAAAAAAAATTACTATTGAGTTCTTGTCAGTTCATCTCGGCAGAATCCATATCGAAACGCTGCTGGTACAATTTGTTATAAAATATTTTGACACTTTTAAAAAAACATCGTATGTTATGTCATTCATATTACACATAACATTTTAGACTATATTTTTATATACAAGAATATATTATTGTGGTGCACCTTACTATGTTCAGGTTAAAACTGACCTGTTTGAAGCTCCGCCTCAGGGGAAATATCTAAATATACGAGTACTGTTTGTACAAAAAAATATAATATAATTTAATTTTTACATTCAACTGTAATAAATAGATTCAAATTATTATTGCTTCTACAAAAATAGTAAAACAATGAATATACGAAACAGTTCTTATTGCTGAATACAATCTCATGTTATAGAGAATAATAAGACTTAAGGGTATCGACTTGAATATATAGTAAGATCCGTTGATAGAAAACTATTATATGCATAGACGCGTTAAGTAGAAAAATAAATTTTATTCAATTATTCATAGTCAATACAATTTAAAAGGCTAAATGTATGCGTCCGTGACTAACATTGAAATATGCAAGTGTCAGATTGAGCACGGTGTATGTGATGGCAGTTGAAATTGCAGGCGACGTTTAGTCATGCCCAGTACCCTCTGGTTATACTTGTAGCTGTTTATATGTTGTTTGTTTACATTCAGCTACTTGCGTATTCGAAATTTAAAAGCATTCCAGATTTAAATGTACTTTGTTCGAAATTTAATTGCGTTTTGCTTTTGCATCAAACTATTAGAGTAATAGTATTTCTACAAGTTTGGAAAGGTTATTATATTTGAAATCTTGAAGTTGGGTTACGTAAAGCGTTTAGAAAAGTTGAAACAGCTTTGGTTACTTGACACGCTAGCTTGCTCGTGTTTCAACTTTCCGTAATTTCAAATGAAATATTCTTAATGCGATACTAGCCTTTATTGTACAAATAATATATATTTCACATGCGTATTTTATATAGTTGCTCTACCTTCAAGGTTTTTTTTAGAACTATATTTGACTAATTAGACAAACTCACACAACATACAGCATACACAAGGATTAGGTAATATATTATATAATATATTAATATTATATAATAAGTCAGAATAAAACACATTTATAATGATTTTACAAAAATAATTTATTACGTATAATTGTGCGTCTGGGTAGGTACCATTTATACCCATAGTCGGTTCTACTGGCATCTCAAGATTATTTTGTCTTGTGCAGTGTGTATCTGTATTTTTGTATCTGTAATTGTTTTTACTGTGTGCCTATTTTCATAATAAGTTTGGAATGTATATGACTGATTAATATTTATTAAGAATTTTGGTGTCTTTGCATTGAACTATAACTATATATTAACCGTGTAGTATGTAGTAGCCGAGATGGCCCAGTGGTTAGAACGCTTGCATCTTAACCGATGATTTCGGGTTCAAGCCCAGGCAAGCATCACTGAATTTTCATGTGCTTAATTTGTGTTTATAATTCATCTCGTGCTCGGCGGTGAAGGAAAACATCGTGAGGAAACCTGCATGTGTCTGAATTCAACGAAATTCTGCCACTGGTGTATTCCCAACCCGCGGTGGAGCAGCGTGGTGGAATATGCTCCAAGTCATCTCCTCAAAGGGAGAGGTGGCCTTAGCTCAGCAGTGGGAAATTTACAGGCTGTTAATAATAAAAAAAAGTGTAGTAAATAATATCTACATTTGTTTCAAAATATTTCATTTAGTCTCATATTGTGAACGTTATACACGATCCGGTCCCCGTGAGGGAAATAAATTACGCAAACAATTAAATATCGGCAATAATGCGAACATGGGGTGCGACAATTTGTCTAGACTGGTCCGGTGGGGTAACCCTGTATGTACAGCGTGCTTTCAATAGAAAAATATTAGTATTGTGTATTCATAAAGTGCAAGTTTTTAGCATTATCAAATTAAAACTTCTTATGGGCACAGTTTTAATTTAAAAAATCTTAAACGTAAACAAAAATATTTATTTCCTTTCATGATCTAAATAAAATAAAATTTAAATTTCAAGATAAAATTGTAAATTAAATCTAAAAATGAATTCACCTTGTTCTGCTTGGTGGTTGGGCGCTGTACAAACTCGTCTGAGTAGGTACCACTCATTGGATATTCTACCGCCAAACAGCAATACTGAGTATTGTTGTGTTCCGGTTTGTGAGTGAGTGAGCCAGTGTAACTACAGGCAAAGAGGAAATAACATCTTAGATTCCAAGATTGGTGGCGTATTGGCGCCAATGCCTACGTCATTGGTGAACAATTATTATTTGGCATCCTTTTACCTATACCATAAAAAGGACTATCTTAATTTGTAGTATGTATATAATATAGTCTATAATTTTAACGTCGATTGACAGTAAATAGGTCGTTAAATTATTATATTATATTTATTGTATAATTTAGTAAGTATTTTATTTTTTTTGGGAATCAATGTGAACCAATAATATCAATTTAATTAAAATGCTAAGTGAGTGATATAGAACACCCTGTATAAAAATATAGTATAAGAGCAAATCGTGTAGTTAATGTAATTATGAGGCCGTTACGTAAACGGTCCTGACTTGTTGCGATTAAGGAATTGTCTTTATTCCAGGGCTAAATAACATTTGGTGATACTTACAAATGAAAAAAAAACTACAGTAAATGCAGTTACAATAAATGAATTCATTTATAGATAATAAAGATTAGCTAATTTAAAACTTATCAAAATAGTCCCTTGTGAACTATAAATGTAGATGATTAAAAATATTTAGCTGAAGAATAAAATGTTCACAAGCCCTGTAATAAATCGTTACTGGCTGTAAAGTTAATTAAACTCACCCATAGCCCTTCAATATGTTTTGAAAAAAAGCCGTGCAACATAAATTATTGTGTGTGTAGAAATTGTTATTATCCTATTTAATTAAGTTGGCACTATTTGTTTCAAGCACTACAAGTTATTCTGCATATATTTTACTTCTGGGAAGCCTTTGTAGAGGCACACTTTAACTCTTGGACCTTTCTTCTACGAACTTCGAAATAATATTACGTAAATAATGTATATTAAATTAATTAATTGAGTTTATGATATTTTATTATATATAATAAATTATTAAAAAAATAGTAAATAATGTACTAATTTTATTATTTATATATCCTGGTACAAAGGCTCTATAGTGTAAATATATTATGTCAATAGAAACAGTTCCCTTAGAAGGCATTATGACGCCCATGCTTTGATGAGACTTTACTCAACTGGAAACCGTAATTTATTTAATAATTTCTCGTATTTTTGTTTATCGTATAAAAATAAGAGTATAATTTCGAGAGCGTTACCAATTTTGAAAATTAAATTGGTTTTGAATATTTGTATGGTTATAGAATTCTAAAATATCGTAAAATATCAAAATATTTGGTGCTATACAATAAATATTTTGATACTTTCTAATTTGTCGATTCTTGTTACGTCGATAAGCTTTAATTGGCGGTATGTTCGATGTGTATGTACTGTAAAAAATAAACCGTTTGGTTTCAATATTTAGTCTGAACGTTGTCCCCGATACCAAAAATTTATAAAAATTCAAATATACATTTCGCCCGTTGAGTTTAAAGTTAATTTATTTAATTAAATAATATCTGATCCAGATGGTTTTTATTTACGTTATGCATGCAAAAGTGCGGTTCTGTAAGAATTCACTCACCCGGTAGTAAGTGGTTACCTATACCAATAGACATGGGCACTGTAAAAATATTAACCATTCGTTACATAGCCAATGCGCCACCAACTTTAGAAACAAATATGTCATGTCCGTTGTATATGTTTACTCACCCTTCAAACTGAACATAGAAATACTAACCATTGCTGTTTAGCGGTAGAATATCTGATGAGTTGTTGGTACCCAGCCATGTTTGCTCAAGTTTGCCCTACCACCAAGTAAGCGCTTTCATTTCCCTGTTTCATAACGTTTCAAAGCGGGTTGGTCTGTACATGTAGCATACCCTTTACCATTTTTAATGATGGATCTGAATCCGCAATCTACGGTTAAGGTCCACATGTTTTATCCATTGAATCACCACTCCCTGAAAATAAACAAAGCCTTATTGATCTAATAGGAGTTAAACGATAATCTAAATTAAACCAATTCTGTGCACATTTAGGCATTATACCATGAGGTAATTGTATGCAGTAGGCAATTACTTACAGGAATAGACCAATTAATCCTCCAGCCGGAGCATACTCGACGAATGTGATACACCAATATTAAGTTACTAAATAACTTCTGCCTAATATTATGGTGTTTCCTTCAACTCTTATATTAATGATGCCGAAACTTCAACAGCTCGATACTCATATCAAAAACGTCTTATGAAAAAATCTATAATGTTGCAAATAACATTTTATTTTCTCGGTTTAAAGTTGAATTTTCATTACAAGTCTACCTGTATTTTAATAACATTTCAGACTATAGGTGTGTTTGCGCAATTCTAGTTTTGCACCGTTATCTCAATATCTGTTGGAGACTTTAAAATATTAAATAGAAAGATAAATTTATAAGAATTATAAGAAGTTCTAGTCTCTGGAGTTGCGATCTTATCTTCGAAGATTTATTGCTGTGGTAAATATTTATGGATTAAATGTTCTCGTGTTGATTTAAAAAATATAAAAATTTAAATTTATTTTGACTTTAGCATTCCAATGAATAGATAAATAACAAAGTGAAAAAAAAACTTTATACTAAAATTAATTTAATAACACAACAAGTTATACATATAATTTATTTTGTAATAATTTTTACAGTCAATTCTTTGTATAACGTGAAGTTATTTCATTATCATATTATCGTAATATATTATCGGATTCTTAAAATTATTGTGCTGATGATAAAGTTATTTACTTGACGGTAGGGCATTATACGAGCCCGTCTGATGAGTGGACTGGGAGTACACAATCCACTCACCAGCAATATTTAGTATTGTTGTGTTCTAGATGGAAGAGTGAGTGACACAGTGTAACTGTAGGTGCAAGAGGCATAATATCGTAATAACCAAGGTTGGTGGCGCATTGGTGACGTAAGGAACGGTTTCTATTTTATACAGCGCCAATGTCAATGAGCAGTGCTGACTACTTAAAACCAGGTGGCCCGTTTGACCGATTGCCTACCAATAATTTAAAAAAAAAAGTAATCGGTAATAAATTTAAGGTTCCATGGCCGAAATATTATTTTACACCCTTGCGTATGTTATAACACAATCACTCATCTGGCAATCGAATGCGTTGTTGTTTCAGAGTTTCCGTTTAAAAACTGAAATCAAATAAAAATGTAAAGGTATTAGATTTATCTGTAAAGGCATCAAATCTGTAGCATGTGTATATTCGTTGGTCTTACGAATAAACTGCCTTTAGTCATGTAGGATTAGATCATGAGAGTGTAATTATGATTTGGCATAGACTTGATGGAACTAGACAAAGCGATAGATTTTTAAATAAATACCAATGGTATTTCATTTATTTCATTTTCTCAAAAAAAAAAAACCACAAAATCTCTAGTAATCGATCCTCACCAAGGACCACACGATCAAAATTTTGTAAAACATTTAACAATGCTATTTCATTTTCTTGTTCTATATTCATATTCAAATATATATTTTAAATAAATGTAATTTACGTTGCGTGTTTTAAAATGATTTATATATAATTATATATTCATAGTTATCATTTTATAAATATATTATTAACCATACTGACAATTGGGGTATACTATATTAATTGAAACAGACTTTTATTTTATCCATGTTTATGTATGTAAACGTAAGTGTGAAATAACACATTTTAGAACCTTTTCACAAACAGGATAGGCGAATTATTCAATTTATAATTGAAATTCGCTAGAGCATTAGCGCGTCGCCCGTTCGCCTGAGGCGAAGCACGCGTCACCCTGAGTGCGACAGCGGACCGCTTTCATCTCTTAATACATACACTATTGAACAAATTGATTAAGTTTGTGTAAAAAACTACGGCACTAATTTGATTTGAAACGGTGTTAGAGATGAGATATTAAGTCTCCAATTTGTTTTGGTTGTATTGAGAAACCAATTTATATGATACTATATATTTAGTCTTATTTTGGGTTTGATTATGTTTTAAGAATAAGTTTTGACTTGCATATTGCGAACTAGGTTTCTTAATATCTATATTAAGATACCTAATAGAAGAAGTAATTACGGGCATACACGGTATGCCATCTGATAGATGGTGCTCTCGATGATACCGTGGATTGCCTCTCGTCGAATTCTGAGTGTAAGGGTATAGCGAGTTGAATCTTAGTGTTAGGGCTTTGAGCAAACCCGTTTGGATAGGTACCACCTCCTAATCATATATTCTACCACCAAACACTTAAACTCGCTTTTATTGTGTTTCGGTTTGACGGGTTAATGAGAGAGTACAGACGTTTTAGGACATTTTAGTTCCCTAAGTTCGTGATGTATTGTAAATAATCTTACTTACGGTGAAGGTGTCCATGTTTGATGTTGATTACCAACTGATGGCCCTTTGACCGATCGTTCGAAAATGGACTGAAATCTGTCTGAAATAACAAAACTGATCACAGAGTTTCTTACAGTGGTAATGGCTTTATGATCTTTATGATATAAAATGATTATCTTTATGATATGAGATGAGAGGATCGGAATTGCGATTCAACGGAGAAATACTGCTAGTATTCTTGCCACCACTCCACGCGGTAAGGATTTGTACAGTAACTATTTTTAATTCATATTTGTATATATTTAAGGACTTAACGTTAATAATTCTTATGATATATTGATATAAACTGATGACATCAATTAAATTCCCAAACTTTTGACTTATTTAAAATCAAAATGTTTATATTTTTATTAGTTTTAGTTGAAATAACACGTCATTGTATACAACAAAATGTGTATCTGGAATCCCGTCACATTCGGGAGAGAGATGAGAAATTTATGCAATCCTGATCTTAGATAAGAACCGAGAAGGGTGTTAGAGCCTAGATAGTCGCTTTATTTTAATGCAAACCGACAACAAATAAAGAATAAATGTTCCGTTCTTTTATTGTTAACGAATACTATGATTTAGGGTGAGGGGTACAGCACGACGAATTGCGGTCGAGATTATTCGAAATGAAATGAGGATTTATATCACTGCTACGATTTGTAATATCAAGTTTCATCAATATTTATTTGTATTAACCAAACCAGCTTTCAGAATGATTCCAGCGATAGCGGTAATATAACTATTTATGTAACAAATATAATATACGAATAGGTATAAACATTTGAGCCGACTGAACGCAGATTATAAATTAATATGCGACGAAGAGGATTACCAAAATAAATCCCATGTATCTGTATTTATTCAAACTGGATTGTAAATAAAACAGCAGGATTGTCGCTGACGGCTTTGCTGAATTTTTCCAGTAGCATCCCTCATATTTTTCCAACAAAACTTCCAACATGTGCTTGAAATAGATTCAAAGTTTGGGAGCAACGCACCCTAAATCGGGTGGCTATAAAAACAATCAGCTTCAATTCTTCGCCGTGGTGAGGATATAAGAAACAGACGCTAGCTGCAGTACGATACGGTAAAAATCACTTTTTATAGGGGACCAAAAAAATTATATCCGGGTGATGTATGACGACACTTTTGCTCTCAGAATTTAAACGTCTCGTTTTCGTAACGGTTACTTACGGGTTAGGGCGTGAGAGTGACCCTTAATAAATTTTGCATGAAATATACGAAAAATTAAGTGACTATATTTTTACTGTAGTACAATATTAAAATTGGTTTATTTTATGAACTTTCTTATGATGTATTAAATTATTTCTACTAATAAAAAGCTGAAGAAATTTTTTATTTTGACTAAAGACCATTTTTAAATACTTTTTTGCTCTAGATAGCCCACCACTGAACATGTTGTTGGCATGTAAGACCAAAATATTAGAAAAAAATATAGTTGACTTTGTATTAATATTAGGTTAAGTAGGTAAGCATAATCGATTAACACAAGAGCATTAAATTTGGATCATAATTAGTTTTATAAAGTTCACCTCATTTGTTGACGTTTATGGTTACTACTTCGCTCCATAAAGCCGTAACATCAATTTATATCCAACAAACTTCTTCAATAAATGGGTTTACTAACGCAAAATAATTATTAAACTGGTAGATGATTTTTAACCCCTTTTTTTATAAGTGATAACTTCTTATGAGAGGATAAACCGCTTCGTTACGTAACGCGTTACGGTGCGTGTACTGTGTCTGTCTGGCTTCCCTTTCTCTTAGGAATACGGCAACGGTAAGCAGGCTCCTCCTCTCTCACTTTAACCCTATTCAATAGTTCAACTTAGATTATTTTAAGTTACCACTTCCGTCGGGTGTCCCGAGACGCACACGTATTTTTTTTATTTTACACGGCAAGATCTGCGAGTTGTATGCACTACTAATATTTACAAAAATATATTTAAACAACTATACTTCGCATATATTTTTACTCCGTTTTTATCCCACATAAAATTATGTTAAGAAATCTATGACTGCTATATTTTCCTTCTTATATTTTAAACAAAGAGTTATTTATATGAGTCGACACTTAAAAGTTGTTCTAATCACTCTAAAGAGTCAAATTCAATAGACAATAAGTGCAACTTGTCCCCACTATTTTTTTAAATTTAAATATTGATTAATTTGACAAAGTATGAGATTAAACTGCTCTTAATTGTGTACAACTGCTCCAATGAGGCAATAATTGCATTTTTATTCACAAAGTAATTGACAGGCAAATGCTTATTACTGGTAAGTATTTACCAGAACAACCGAGAATGAAGAAATATCGACAAAAAAATTAATTTTAATTACTATTAGCCATAATTTGATTCTGACTTAAATCATAAAAGATCTGACGAAAGAAGGACTGCGTGAAAATTGTTCTTTTTTCAAAAATTGTAGATTGACAAATGTATAGTAAAAATACATATTTTATATAATTTGATTTGAACTGATGATAATAACATACCAAAAATATATTGTTATTATTACTACAAAATATAAACAAAAATAAACATTCCTGATCAGAGAAATAGTAAAACTTTGATTACAAAAATGAACAACAAAACAATACAGGGTTATTGGTAATTCGACGTATTCCCGTTAGGAGGTGATAGGGGTGATTATTTGCGATAATTTTAACCCCCATATGTATGATGCAAAAGTGAACCATTTTTGAGTTATCACGTTTTTTAGATTTTTCCTAACGGGAATACGTCGAATTACCAATAACCCTGTATAAATAATGTCCATAAAAATAAATGTAGCGCGCAAAGTATAATGACAAAGTTTATCTTTCTGTGTCCCATCTCGTTCCAAGTTAGTAGTAGATGTGGTGATAAAGACTGCACGACTGGTTCAGGATCCATCGGCTTGACCCTGTCCGTATATGTTATGTAGTATACCATCGGTTTCGTTACTTAATAATTCAATTGTAATTAATAAATTGAATTTCGAACAATTGTTGATCTTAAACAAAGATTAAGCTGGAGTCCTACCAGCTAGTTGGGAACTTAACATGTTTTAGTAGATGCAAGTGAATATTGTAAATGATAAAATTCTAAAAGAAAAACATGTATAAATACTAATTTTTTTTTTTATTATTAATGTTTATCGTCACTTGCTCAATGACATTCCTTTAATTATCTCAATATTAACTTAAGTTCTTTCAACTTGATTACAAAATTTAAGAAATGAAACGAATTAAGAAAACCATATTGAGCATACTTTTAAAGTCCATGAAATTACAACCACGTGTTCGATTAACTTAAGACGGAGATCAAAGTATATAAGGCTTCAAATATTCTCTTCACGAGAAGGAAACCATGTCGAGCAATGTGACATTAACAGTTTATAACTTTACTTTAAACCCGACGTATTCTCGTTTCTATTCGTGTACAAACTCTGTCACTGGCGTTTGTTTTTCTTATATCAGCTAAATAACCATTTCACTAGCAGCACGCGTACCCGCAGGCGGGGATATAGAAGACTGCTAATGCAAAACTCAGTATGTCCATTTGTCGTACGTCTCTACTAATAGAGAAATTCCATTTAAAACTTAACGTACGTACGCAGGGGTTGTGTACCTATTTATTTTTTTAATGTCGATTTTAAATTGCGTTCGCTAGAGCGAAGCTAGAGATTTATAACGTTTGTTCGATCATTATTTTTATAGCTATTGGTTCTTGAATTTATAGCTGTAGTATTTTAATTTATTGATTGAGCCGAGATGGCCCAGTGGTTAGAACGCGTGCATCTTAACCGATGATTTCGGGTTCAAACCCAGGCAGGCACCACTGAATTTTCATGTGCTTAATTTGTGTTTATAATTCATCTCGTGCTCGGCGGTGAAGGAAAACATCGTGAGGAAACCTGCATGTGTCTAATTTCAACGAAATTCTGCCACATGTGTATTCCACCAACCCGCATTGGAGCAGCGTGGTGGAATATGCTCCATACCTTCTCCTCAACGGGAGAGGAGGCCTTAGCCCAGCAGTGGGAAATTTACAGGCTGATTATTATTATTATGTATTTTAATTTATTGATTGTTAAGGTTTCAAATTCAAACTCAGTATTCGATCATTTAAAGCTAAGCAATGAGTTCACATTTCGAACATCATAAGTATAATATACATATATAATATGTAATAAAAGCGATGTAAGAATATTTGAAAAGAGAGAAAAAGTTAAATTAAGTATTTTTAAACGTGGACAAGAAAATAAAGTCAATATCAGATTTAACCTCAAAAGATATATTATTATGTGTAAATAACTATTTTAAAGATATAATTGCATTTGGTTTCCTAATTTAATCTTAATTTTCATAAAGAAACATAATAAAAAAATAGCCATGGAATATTATATGTAAATAAACGACTTAAAAAAAAACCTAAATACAGAACAGAACGACTATTTTATAAGAATCGTAATATCTAACGTTGCTATTAATTTACAAAATTATCTTCAGAGTCAAAAATATTTAGTGACTACATCCAAAGTTTATTCCATTTTTAACTCCGATGCACCCTCTTGTCATCCTCTTAGCACCCTAACGACTCTTAACTCCAGAGACATGTCACGTCTTCGAATGTATGTAAATTGGTTAATGTTATAAATTGCACATATTTATCTGGTAATGGTTCAGTGATGGGCACGAGGGGTGTAATGATTCGTACGTGTTCAGAAGGTCCTTACATAAAACTGTTATTGGCTTGTTCATAGAACTTTAATGCTTCAACTTTAATAGAAATGTCTTATTAAAAACACTTTGTGAGAAAAATAATGTTACCATTGAAATAAACATAAATATACGAAATTATGTAAATCTATCCCAGAATAATTTAACGATGAACTTTGTGGTTACACACTGTACTCTAATAAAATGAATATAAAAATGACACACAGACAAATAAATCGGGGCTTCAATCGAATTGTGATCAAGTTCCATAGCATTAAATGTAATTCTTTAACTCTTATTCAAGACAATAGATCTAGATTTGGCCGCTAAAGATTGCTATAAAAATATATATCGTTTTGTAAAAATGATTTCCTACAATTGCAATAACATGTTCAATTACAAATAACCAAAACAATGAATACGAATATGATGAGTCAGTATATGATAATTTCGTAACTCTTCGCTCAATGTTTCATCGGCGTGTTCATCTGATTTATATTTATACCTAATCAAGTCAGGTCTTCGTATTAACTAAGTTTAGTTTCAGAACAATCTACACAAAGAAGATGAAACAGGAATGATCAACAAATAATTAATTAATTTTAAGGTGAGTACGTAAGTAAAGTAATCAATTTCAATGTAGAGGTTGTTGACCTTGGTAAAAATTGTTTACTCGCAAAAAGGTTGTATAATGTTTTTATACCGTATGGAATATTTCACAATATTGGAAAGATTATTTTGAAACTCTAAAGTTATAATTTAGTAGTACCCTAAACGCAACTGACTTAAATATCTTATATTCATTTTATTTAAAATTTTAAATAATTTTATCACATTTTCAGTTAAAAAATCTTGCTGTCAAAGAAAACAGAATTATTCTCTATGAGGGTGCCAATTTAGGCCGCGACATGTCAACAATATAAAACGGGCCCCATAATTTAAGCCCCCTTTGAAGAATCGTCAGCGTTGATTTGATTAGGAATTTAGATATATTATTATATTTTATATATTCTGTTGATTTTTTATTGCTAAGGCGATATATATATTATGATGTTGTTATTATATAGCATTATAGTAGTATAATAAATTTATAAATGAACTAATAGGTTACATTCGATTCTATGGATATTTTTTACTTATACAATATACACAAAAAATATTATCAGTCAATCGAAAATAAATAATTCATTTGTAAAAAATACAATATCTCATTATTACGAATGGCAAAGACATTGACAACTAAATAACAACTTTTATAAAGCCATCACGTAAAAGGGAAGCATGTACACGGGAAACGGATAACGTTTTCATTCATGGGCTAGTAATAATAATGATCAGTCTTCCTGTCGCCGTTTCGGAAGCATTTCACCATTGATTTTTCCGCAAATAATATACTGTCTCTCAATTCATTTTATTCGGTGCATTGTTTCATCTGGCACCCTAATCCCCTCCCTTGATGTCGCATGGTTTTGAGTGCATTAGATCCGCTCAGATACATACGCCACGCCGCGCTTTCGGTTTCCTGGACGTTGGTTGACACGTGACTCCCAGTATGAAAGTCTTCACGCCTGATCGACTCAGCTAGATGTGAAAAGAATTGCCCGTATTGTATAATTTTATATTGGGGTGCGTCAGTACATTTATTAAGTAAAAAGAGTAATTTTAGTGATGGCTCACTTAATATATTTTTTGCGATATATTTGTCTTCATTTTGTTTTTAAATGAATGAGAAATTCGAAACGTTGGATTTTCAATAATTTTATTTAAAATAGGAACTGATTTTGCGAACATCTTATTCTTTATCAGCTTTGACGTTTCATGCAAATCTGTTGCGCCCTTTTTTATCTTCCTTTCTTTCATTGTACATAACGTGATTAGTTGAGGCCCTGATAGAACCCTCTTTCGTGAGGGTGCTAAATAAGATGCGACGTTTTCCGCCTAAGGCACCTTTGATAGTACTTTTTAAAGCTGTGTCACGAATTTCGAAACTCTCTTTTATTGGTCGCCATTATGATAATTACATTAAGGACCGTCCGTTGTCGATACTTCGTCTTCACGAATTTGTTCTGTTGTTACGGTAAGATGTCTGTCTCTTGAATATTGATCAGCTCATTTGCGAAAATCGCACCTATTGTCGACGTGACAGTTTTATTTTATAGAGCTCTTCACCCACACCGAATTTCTTAGGTCACAAATCTAATTACATAGAATTAAAAATGAGTTCACGGAATTTTGTCCATTGATTTTTTAATAAATCAAGTCTATAATGATTGACTGTTGTATAATTTTCTCTAAAGCTGACGATTAATATAATTATGATAATCTGCTGATAAATTATTTCTCCAATATTTTAAATCTTATAAATTCTGAACTTTAAATGTTCCGTTCGGTTCAATTACAGCTGTTTTAAAATACTTAGTCATTAAACGTTTAAATTAGAAAAAATTGCTGCATACGAATTCGATTGTAACAGCCGTCAAAACGACGTTGTTTGAATTAAATTCCATTTGGTTGTTCGTGTTTCCGCCGTTTTTTAGTTGCAGAATAAACAGAGTTTATTTATTTAATAACGTCAAAAATTTATGTCTCGGACTATTTTTATTTGATTTCCTTTTATTTTATAGTTTTGGTTGTTTAGTTAATTGTTGCGAATGAAAATTGAATAAAATATTTTTTTTGTAATCATTAAGGAAGTAAGTAAGCAATGTTACACATAATAAATGCAAAAATTTTAATTAATATTTTCGTTTTGTTTCGTGATAATGCAACGGCCTTAATTTTCTTTTTACGTTTTTAGGATAAACTTGCTCTAATTTTTGTTTTGATTTTTTTAAAAAACAAACATTATAATTTTGATCTAAATGTTTCTTGTCATTGTGATTTTTGTGCTTACCGGTTCTTTTCGGTAGGATTTACAATTTAAGCTGCTGGCAGCTTTATATTTAATTCAATATTACGATTTAAAAGTACTTTTATGAGCATACTTGAATAAAGAATATTTTGATTCTGATTTCGATTTATTTACAAAAAATAGTCATTTAATATCAACATTATTGTTTATGATTAAACAAATAATTTATTTCAACAAAATCAATGATAATATCATAATAAGATTTTATTGTTAGTTCTTTAAGACGAAATTTAGTTACAAAATTCAATAGCATTTTAATTTAAATACTATGTATTATTCAATTGACTTGTTTCACGAATCGTTAAACCTCTGTTTGTTGAATCATGCTCGGGCAGGGAACAACATCGTCTCGAACAAAAACGCTAAAAGGGCTCCTCAATCCCTTTTAAAGCGCTATTTTCTTTTTATATCCATTGAACCGTGAAAATGTGGGCGAGTATAGGTCCGGATTGAGTTAGCGCCATATTGAACAGAAAACTGTTAAATATTTTTGCTTTGAAAGCGGAATATGCAATGAAAAACCAGGTTTGCATCTGATCTTCGGGAATGATCGTTAAATTTTATGATTGTATTGAAGAGAAAAAATTACGTCTAATAGTATAGATAGAATGTTTAAATAAAATGCATTTTTATAGAAAAAATTCGAGATGTTTTTTTTTTATTTACATAAGGCAGAATGTATATTGTGTTTGCCTTTATTTATATTTTTTCATTAGGACAACCAACAGTAGATACAATATTACATCAAAATAAAATAAAAATATATTTCAACATGATCTAGGCAAAAGTTCTACTACTTACAGGTAGTCTCACCATGCAGTATCATATTGCACAATATGTATTAAAAATACGTATATGGGTACTGTAAAAGTATATACATGTGACAATGCTATGTAAAATCCTCCAGGAGAGACTTTGTAGGTTTTTTAGCAACGATCCTAGAATATCGAGATAGTTTCGAAATTCGTTTGTCGAAAATCTGTTGATCGACAGAGAAGAAATATTTGCTGAACTATTTTGTCTTTGCTTTGTTATAAAGTTATTGCCTTACACGTTTTTTCAATAGTACACTTAGGTTTAACATAATATTCTAAAAGATAAACTCTGAAGAAAATCAACAATAGCTTCACGATAAGCCTGCGTGTCGATGCCAAAAACCAAGGTTAACGATCTATTCCTATTTATTTTGACATACGATCTTCGAGTCTTTTATTGCTTTAGGGTTTGAACTTTACTAATGTGAATTGAACTTTGATCAGACGACAACAATATTACAATAGACAATTTATATGTATACATTTTTTACATAATTATGGAAACATCTCTCGAATCAAACCTTTGTACTCTTTGATAAAAAGACGTATTAATCGAAACAAGATTATATTAAAGATAAAAAAAAGCGTGGACATAAATATGTAAAAAAATTAATAGTATTTTACTGACATATTCCGTAATTAAAATGATGGAAAAGAGTAACTACTCTGTTTCTTGCCGGTTCTTAACAGAATCTACTTTCTGAACCGGTGGTAACTTTACATTTAATTCAACACTGTAACATGACGGTTCAAGTGTTCTTATGGGCCTACTTGAATAAAGAATATTTTGTTTTTGTGGACATTTAGATAGGCCTACATTGTACATAACCAATCATATGATATAAAAACGTATTACTGGATAACCCTGAGATTTATTTGGCGTTATTTATGTAAAGCTCATTTTTTGATATAATTTACTATATAACTAATACTGCAACAACCAGTAATCTATTAATCGATAGACCAACCGCGACCATCGTACAGTGGTCATAATAAATTATTTTAAATTACAAGCAATTAAACGACTGGATCTTTTTACTCTGTGCTTAACTAGATTTTTTTTCTCTGTGCTTATATCTGACAATACTGACTGACTGAAAATTTATAAAAAAAAACCTTTGGTTTCTCTATTTTCTAAATTATTTATCCTGCAAAGCAATACATTCCATACAAGATGATTGTATATTATGTAAGTTGAGATTTACATTTTATTATCTAAATGCGGTCGGGCCTGTGAAAATCTTTGCACAAAAGTAGCGGTTCCAATTTAAGAGGCGACGCGAACTTATTATTCCTTCTTATTTTCCTCAACAAGAGAAACTAATCTAAAGAAAATTTTCGAGTCTCTGAGAAGAAAATAAGCTTATAAGGAACTGCAGTTTACTTGCACGAATACCGCCTAGGAATACTGGTTGGTAACAAAGTTTAAATTAAACTTTTTCAAGAGAAATAAGAATTCTTGTTCTGGTCTGAAGCGAAAATAATTATTTTCAATATATTATAATGCAAGTTTTATATACATCAATGAACTCGAGAATTATTTAAAGGATTATTAACATCAGCTGTGAATACAATTTCCAAATTTAAAGTGTACGCTTTTATGACAGCCAACAAATGTTGAACACGAATGATATTAATTTTTTTTCTGGATCATTCTCCGCTCGAACCTACTAGACGAAAGAAAATCCAACTTGATGATTTAAGAATTTTGAAAATAATATAAAATGAGGAAACTACATCAGCCTGTATAATTTATTTCATCTTACAATTAAAGGAAATAAAAAATGACCTAGTTTATATTGAGTTTTTATTCTCGTTGATGTTATTTTTACGGTTTTCTTTGTTTAACGAGTTGCAGTGGATAATTTTGCATTTTCATCGTTAGACTCGCTCATCTCTGATTCTAAATTATATCGAATGCAACTTTCTAATTTTTTAAAGGTATATTTATTGTTCACTGACTACTCGAAAGCATCTAAAGTTTTTAGATTTGTACGGTTTAAACTTATACTATTGCGATCGTTTCATGTATTTCTCTTTGGCATGTCAAACGTTACCATGCTAAAAAAAAAAAACTTGATACAAGAATTAAATTCAATTAAATAAACAAATTTTCTTAATTTAAAACTTTTTTATATTATATTAATGGATGCGAACTACATTAACGCTCACTTACTGACGTTCTTACACTTCCCTATATACAAATTTAGGTCAAATTATAATCTGATAGACAGTATTAATTCTAAATGTTTTCTTGTTGGTATCGTGCAAACCTACCGGTTGGTAGACAATGATCATTTATTCTACCGCCAAATACAATATTTAGTTGTTTTATTCGAGTCGGAAGGGCGAGTGAGCATATAATTACAGACACAAAGGATGTCAAATCTTAGTTCCCAAGGTTGGGAGCGCGTTGGCGAGGTAAGGAATGGTTAAAATTTCTTACCGTGCCAAAGTTTATGGGCAGTGGACTGTTATATAGTTGACCTGACTAGCTCAACTATTTAACAGCCTCAACTCAACTATCTACCAACCTATTTTATACATAGAATAATATTACTACAATTTACTATCGTATGATAAAACTAAATCGTTATAAATATAGGCCGCTTTGCTTGGAGACAAAACGGGTTTTATAGCCTACCATACTTTACTGGTTTTTATGTGTAAACTGAAAATGGAAAAACCAAATTAAAGACAACTTTAGAATAACAGAAAATGCATTCAAAAGTGAAAATCTTGAGTTATATGTATTGTGGTATAGTTAAACTGTTTGAATCATTATGACAATAGTTTAGTACGTTAAGATATGTTTAAGCAAATATCATAAGAACGTCCATTGGTCAAGGGAATCAAATCCACAGCCTCGTGTTTCCCAGCTGTACAATCTAGCCACTAGAGTTTTCATTGGAAAATAACGTAAAATCCAGTTGTATAAATGCCAGCATATATTAATATAAACAAAACACGATCTAAAATAGATACGAATCCTATAAAATCTATGTCCACTTATTATTCAAGAGTTTTCCAATGATAAATTATTCACTGAAGTTTGACTGCCAGTCTAATAAATATTGAGGGAGGCTAATATCGCAAATGCATATTGCGTTTATCTCACGCACCGTTGGCTGGTATCCCTACAAACATTTGATATCATACGAGTACATTAGCTTTAATGGATTGACCTTTTATGTGATTGCAGCATCATAAAATGTTCTTTAATTTTAACTGCAACATGCGAATACAGGATTTGTTCATTTCTGGACTATAAAATGGAGTATCATAAATGACGCTCACTGTACCATTTGCGTTATTAAAGTTGTGAAAACGTATGGATATTAATAAATATTATTTAGCTGGTGCTTCGTTAAACCATGATTTCTCTTTCTTTCATCATTGATTCCACATTCGAAAGAAAAAGACAGCTTTGTTTATTATTAAGCATATTGGTAGGTTAAGCCGTTATATGTTATTTAATTATATCAGTAATAACCCCAAGTTGAGGTTGATTTTCGATATTGCTCACAAAAGCAAATACAAAATCAAAACAGAATGCAAATTCCTAATATTATTTATAGTAATTATCATTTTTTTTAAATAATATGTCACACTTTCGAAAGCACTTTCGACACGTTAACAAAAATACGAATCGTATAGCACAGTATAATTTTGACAATTGGGTAAAAAAGTGTAATTTCTATATTGAATTTTGAATCCTAATCCTCATTATGAATGTAAAACTAAGATTGTTTGTTTGTTGCACTTTAACGTATTATCCTCTGAACTCTCACTGAAGGTGAAGAAAATGTCAAGTAAAATTCGAGTATCACCTGAGAAGCGAATTAAGTCATGGACGAAAACTAAGAGTTTCGTATAAAAATATTATATATCCATAATGTATAACAAAAGCGACTGTTGTTAAAATATTAGTATTGATGTTATGCGTATTATTTTATATTGTTACTGTCTCTCGGGATATTATGCAAAGAAATACGAAGATGCCGATATAAATGTCACCGTATATTTATCAATGTAATATTCCCGTGGTATGAACATTTAGAATTAAATAAATGTTTTATATATTGAACGAACGTATTTTTTGAACATATTTTTTGTTTTTTTGGCGTACTGCGAGAGCTGTAATAGAAGAGGTTGATTTAAAAAGGAATGGATGGAATGTGTGAGGGGGGAGGAATGAGGGATATGTGAGAAAGATGGATGTGACGATCAGATGATGAATAGTAGAGAAGAATTGAAGGAGGAGTTATCCTGTGCCGAAGACAGGGAAGGGAATTCTGTTGGCGTGTCATGAAAAATGATTAGATATATTTTTTTCAATGATTTTCCAAATTCAAATGAAAATGAGTTTGTCAGATAAGGGTTAATTATATGAAAGTCTACCACCAATTCAGATTCTAACTCGAACAAAAAAGGCAACTCAGTAATTACACTTTTTCTCAGATGACATAACAAGATTTTAAGTTGTACTTAAGATAACTTTGTTTACAATATTTTTAATTTAGATAATATTTTGACTTTCGAGTTCTAAATTCAAATTGAAACATTACTTTCAAACTCAGTTATTCATTTGTTTTTTGCTCGTTCACTTTTGCTAAGACATTCTTGTGTGTACTTGGAAAAGTTGAAAAATGAATGGAAGTGCGGCTAGGAAGGAGGATGCGGTAAATTAAAACCAAGCCTATAACTTTTTAATTTTACCAAATTATAATGTAGTTTTTAAACTTAGTCGTATTATTTTTAAAGCAACTATGGAACGCAATGGTGGAATAAGCTCCTCTAAGATTCTGAAAGAAGGTTCGTTCCCTTCAGAATGATAGAGGAGTTTTAGACCAGCTATTTATTTATTTATTATTAGGTTTGCTACCGATTTTAACATTTGATATTCTAACATTCTAAATATACATCCATTGACTATGTGAAAATTTTTTTAGATTAAGTTAGTAGTATTAGAATTAGTTAATATGTTTTTTATTTTTGTTGTTTTTCTTATTTAATTTCTTATACTTTTTATAATTGTGTCGTGTCCTAATAAACATTTCTTTCTTTTAATTATACATCGACATCGCGCCACTACCCTTGGAAACTAAGATGTTACGTCCCTTGTGCCTGTAGTTACACTGGCTCACTCACCCTTCAAACCGAAACACAACAATACTGAGTAATGCACATGCAAATGCTGAATGGCGGTAGAATATCTGATAAGTGGGTGGTACCTACCCATACGGGCTTGCACAAAGCCCTACCACCAAGTAAATATTTATAATTTATAATATTTCCTCAGTATTCCATTGATTTGAGACGCTCGTGCAACATACGCTTGCAAAAGTGCGGTTCCTTTAAACACATTGTTCTCATATAGAAGCACGTAGTAACACTAAATTCTTGCTTTGGCCCATTTAGCGTGGACGTCGCACTCACTGCTACGTTTTACAGCCAACTTGCATTATTGAAGTACACTCTCGCACGGAATCTTTATACATTCGCAAAATTATTTATGGACTTTGCATTTTAGAAGCCCGCTCCGAGGATTTCTTGTCTTGCTTCGTAAGCGCTTACGTGAAATGAGAGTTGACGGGAATTGCAAGGATTCTTAAGTATATGAGTGCCTAGTTTTAAGGCATAAGTATAAATATTACTTACTTTAATTTCTTACTATCCTTGGTATGAAAATTTTAATCATATGATTTATGAAATTAACAATTTTTAGTTTGTTTAAAAATATTAATAAGCCTTTAGCACGAATCGTAACGATTCGATGATAATTTACATGATATTAAATATCAATACTCTATACTTGCCTCCTTTGTACCGATCCGTTCTCTCCATGAACTGTCTGTTCCAACGGCTGTTGCTCCTTTGATTGGAAAAATTATCGTATATTGAGAAAAATAGTTTGATATTATTAATATTCTATCATGATTATTAGGTATATATATTTTGTATATAAATGTAATATCTAAGACATTTTATCGTATAAGTAGAGGCGTTCTGTAGGAGCAAGTTATGTAAGTTTTGTTCGAAGAATCGAGAACACGGTAGATATATTTTATATAAGCTGTAACATGTTACAGTATCTCATAGATACTGAATGTAATAATTATTATAACATTTGATTAAGATGCTTGTATTCCAGTAGCGTAACACCGTAAGTCGATTTTCAACATTTCACGAGTGAGATACGAAATTAGTTCTTGTAGAGTAGCACTGAAGTCATAACATATGTAAACTCATCGAATATCAAGACAAGGTATGTATATTTTTGATTTGTTTTTTTTTATATATAAAACATCCAAAACTTATCGTTCAATAATGTTACATTGCGTTATCATAAAATGGTATGCTCAAATGTACAATATGTTTTTATCAAATAATATTAAATAAGTTTTCTAATTTAGAAGGTATTTTGTTAAATTTCGCCTGTAATAACTTCACATGAGTTTCGGGAAAGCGAAAGAAGTCTGAGGAAACTATTCAGCGAAACGAAATGAAATCATATTAATGTTCCGACGTTGTAGTGCCTCATTTTAACGTAATGTGTTTATTGGTTTTCCCGAAACTCCTTTACTTCCGCAGATTAAAATTAAAATACATAACATGTTTTTGCTCAAACCTTTTAAAAAGTATTTTTACGTTTATCTCATATAATATGTTAATTTTAGCGTTTTGTTTGTATTTGTTGTAAGTGCACCGCACGTTCTTAATTCGTATTTTTTATTTATCTCGATTTGAGTGGTGAAAAAACATCATAATAAAATTAGATATTTACATTACATTAGCAGCCTATAAATTCCCACTGATGGGCTAAGGCCTCCTCTCCCTTTGAGGAGAAGGTTTGGAGCATATTCCACTACGCTGCTCCAATGCGGGTTGGTGGAATACACATGTGGCAGAATTTCGTTAAAATTAGACACATGCATGTTTCCTCACGATGTTTTCCTTCACCGCCGAGCACGAGATGAATTATAAACACAAATTAAGCACATGAAAATTCAGTGATGCTTGCCTGGGTTTGAACCCGAAATCATCGGTTAAGATGTACGCGTTCTAACCACTGGGCCATCTCAGCTCGGCGGCAATGTGAATATCTCATACATACATATTTGAACGAACAGACAGAGCTCCTGAATGACGCGTATTTCGATTTCAGTTTACATTGCTTGTATTGTAACAAATATTTGGTATTTTTTTTTATTCAGTCATGGATTCTTTTCTTTTTTATTTCTGTTTCTTGTTGCTATTTTATTTTGATATGTCTTTTAGGTTCTTTTATGTCTCGCCGCATTATTTAATTCTCTAGAACTAATCTGAAGTAGACAGATGAAATTAAAGATAGACAGTGATGTAAGATTTTATCTATTCGTCATTGAGTTTATTTAATAAATAGACCGCTATTCTCGATTCAGAACTTTTTGTTTCTTCCCTTATTTTCTTTTTAAATTCGTATTCAAATCTAAGTTAATCCGATATCTATTTTGTGACGAATATTATAAGTAATTGCGATTAAAATTCCCTTTTCGTATTACAATTGGTTTCTTTTTTCCTACAATAATAGATAGGCGGAACTTTTCCAATCAGAAACTGAGGGAAATTTAAATATAAATTGGACTTCCGAAGTGTTGGGTCTAAAAAGTGGTCACTCGGTAATGAAAATCGACATGACTGTATACAAATTACGTAAATGTTTCAGATGAAATAATTTACTAGCAATAAATTAATTTATTAAACATATTCCTACACTTAATTTATTATTAAACTAGATTAAGTATTTGCATGATATACAGGATGTTTTTTATTATTATTTTTTTTAATTTAAAATTGGTAGGCAGACTGGCGAATGGCCAGCTGTTGGTAAATGGTCACCAACTCCCATAGACACTGACATTCTACGAAATATTAACCATCCCTTACATCGTCAAAGCAACACCGATCTAAGGAGAGACGATGTCGTGTCTCTTGCACCGTACTGGCTCATCATCATTATCTCTCAGCCGAAGGACTTACACTGTTTGACATAGGTCTCGCCCAAAGATCGCCACAACGACCGGTCCTGTGCAGCCAGCAACCAGCGGCTTCCCGCGACCTTCACCAGGTCTTCTGTTATGTTCGCCCTTCGAGAACTCGTCGGCCCCATCGGCAGTCGGTTCTTTGAATGTGTCCCGCCCACTGCCATTTAAGTGTGGCAATTCTTCGGGCTACGTCGATTACTTACGTTGACATACTGGCTCACTCATACTTTATACCGGAACGCAAAGATAATAAAGTACTGCTGTTTGGTAGTAAAATATGTGATGAGAGGGTATTAGTTACATAGACTTGCACAGAATAATATCATATTTGTGTCGATCCACGCATGTGGTATTAATTATACCATCATAACTTCATAAAGTGACGTACTTATATCCATGTTTTGCTTAAGATTTTAGGAAACAAAATATTTTGATTGATTTAGACAGGGTACAAACATAGCATCTGAGCCGAGATGGCTCAGTGGTTAGAACGCGTGCTTCTTAACCGATGATTTCGGGTTCAAGCCCAGGCAAGCACCACTGAATTTTCATGTGCTTAATTTGTGTTTAAAATTCATCTTGTGCTCGGCGGTGCAGGAAAACATCGTGAGGAAACCTGCATGTGTCTAATTTCAACGAAATTCTGCCACATGTGTATTCCACCAACCCGCATTGGAGCAGCGTGGTGGAATATGCTCCAAACCTTCTCCTTAAAGGGAGAGGAGGCCTTAGCCCAGCAGTGGCAAATTTACAGGCTGTTAATGTAAAAAGTAACTCCAAATGGTTCGTGTAATATTACACAAGGTGCTGCTCGCCAGTTCTGTTACTTGAACTTGGCTGACACGCTACCGCGTGTGTAGATGTGATGCAAACATAGTGTATCTTCATTTAATTGCCTCGTTGATATAGTGGCTCACTTAAACTCGTCTCTTTACGTAATCTTTAATAATTTTATACTACAATCAAGCAACCTTGAGGTTAGTAAATTTTCGTACAGCCTTGAATCTTGAGTAGCAGTGGGGTTTCAAATATATTGTAGACAATACAAAATTTTCTCAACGTGTCGCTCTTCAAACGCATATGTTATTTTTTAACTTTTCGCATGCAAAGTCACATTTAGTAACACTAGCTATTAACAAACTCGTAATTATAAATGCGCGTTTTCTTATTTTTGTGCCTAAAACTTTGCAGTAGACAGCTGACAGCCCTAATGTAGACTTATTTCTGTTCTTAATTTAGAAGTTAATTTTGTTTTGTTTATCAAATATTTTATCTTTTTTTGTTACAGTATACATTTAACGAAATATTTTGACACTTCGAGTTTTTCTTTCGATATAAATTTATGAGTTTATTAAACAAATTATGAGATGTATATCGCAGAGTTAATTAAAGAAACCGAAGCGGACGCAGCACGAAATAAAAAAAATATATTTAATTAGAAGGAACACTAAAGAATAAAATAAAACAGATTGTTAATCCAGCGCGATCGTATTACGTGATTGTTCCTTTTATTTTACAAAATCCACACAATACTGGAACGAAAAATTTCATACGGCTGCAATCAAGCGAGCAATTATTTCCCTGGAGTCTCCGTACTGATATGCCGGCTCAGTTTCTAGACTTCCCCTATTTGTCGACTTGATGAAGCAAGTTCACATGTGAATTGTATAAATACTTTACGCTGACTCAGCCCGATCTCGTCTAATTGTAATTGGATTGGTACATTTTTACAAGCTCGTTAGTTGGACGTGCCGTGTAGATACCTACTAGATTCGATTTAGTAAATATTTATACAAATTTCCAAAGACAGCGGATTTTAGGGCGAGTTATACACAAATTTTCAAATTTTATAAATTTAATTTATAAAAACATCGTGAAAAAAATCTTTGTGTCCCGTATTGGAATAACTTAACAGGTGTTTAATTAAAGATTATCTATATCTTTCTGTTCTCATTGACATGACATTAAAAAACTGTTTTTATTTATCTTCAAGGCCTCAAAATTATTTTTATATATAATGATTATATTTTATATTTAAATTTTCTAATTAAAGTTAATACTCTATCATTATAAAGCCTATTCCATAGTTATAATTTTTATAAATATTTTAGTCAGTTTCGTTTGTAATTTTTTAAATTTGCCATTTATTTTGGTACAGAAAATACATCGTCAGCTCGTAGCTGTATTGAATTTTCTACTCTTCCCTACTCGTTGTTGGAAAGACGTAGCGATTTCTGCTGACTTCGTCGAATTTTCAAACTGGCCAGATTTACTCCCGAATCGAAGTCAATTCAATTGATCACAATTGAAGAATACTTTCAATTTGAAAACTGCAAGGAATTGAATTATTTATTGCATAGTTTCTATGGTTACCCTTACCTGGGAATCTCAAAGTTGCAACAAGACACTTTAATTTCCCCCGGGTACGAACGGAGCTCATAATTCATGCCAAGTTAGCATTTTGTCAGTTCGCATTCGTTGTATATGAACCCATACACGCCTTTGAAGTTCGGTTCCGCCAAGAAATACTTTCATGTTCCGTAATTAAGAATCTCATTTAAGTCGAATTTCGAATGAATTGACTTAGAACCAAATTAAATTTTTACTGTTCTATTGCGTCGCTCGATATATTAAGTGAATTCATATACATGTAAAGCCGCTGTAATTAAATTTTCTTTATGAATATCCGTTCATAAATGAGGATTGCATCAAAGGAACACAAATAATATGAGCCAGCAATACATCGGCTCTTTAGAAGTTGAAAGCTGATTAAATATTTAACTAAATTGAATTTAATCGATTACATCTGCAAAACAATAATTTTCAATATCGAATGATATTAAGGATATTATATCGTCGATGTTTTGGTTCCTGCTTTGATCAAATATTCGGAAATCGTTTACACGTGTCCGATATTTTTTGATAAAAAAAATTTTCCGGACTGAACACGAGATGATTTATAAAACAAATAATACACTTGAACAAGTCAACATCTTTCGTTACTTATTTTCGATCTATTGGCGAGAGCCGAGATGGCTCAGTGAAAGCTAAAATGGTCTGGTGGACAAACCCAAGCACTACTGAATTTTCATGTGCTTAGTTTGTGTTTATAATTCATCTCATGTACATTGGTGACGGGAAATGTCGTGAAAAAACCTGTATGTGTCTAATTGCAATTAAATTCTGTCACGTATGTAATGTTCAACCGCTTTGCGTGTGGTGAAATAAACTCCAAACGTTATCTTCAAAAAGACAGGACGCCTCAAACGCTGGTAGCGTTGAAATGCTAGCGATTCAAAAATGCTTTATTGTTACGTTACGTTTATTTGAATAAAATACATTTGATTTGATTTGAACAGTGGAACGTTTGCTCCACCATTGCGATTTATAGAAATGAGAAATATTGGACAACATCACATACATGACTCTGATCCCAATGTAAGTAGCTAAAGCACTTGTGTTATGGAAAATCAGAAGTAACGACGGTACCACAAACACCCAGATCCAAGACAACATAGCTAAATCATGAACTTTTTCTACATCGACTCGGCTGGAAATCGAACCCGGGACCTCGGAGTGGCTCTAGCTACTCGACCACGGTGTCGGATTAACATCTTCATCTTAGTTATAATAAGTAAGCACTAGATAGATCAAACAAGATAATTGTAACAGACTGAAGTAATAAACCAACACGTCTGGCCATCGGTAAATATTCGCTCAGGTTAATTAGTGTAAGTACATACGGGCTTCCAAACACGCTATTTGTAGTGGGTCCCCAAAATTTAATGAGCGAATGATCATTTGACCCCTAAAGTTTGCGCGTTATTTATTGATGTTGCTAATCAGACAAATGGCTAATCCATTAGGTTTACAGTCCACTACGCCAAGTGTCATGGAAATAGATTCCAAATGGATGTGTCAAGTTTCCGGATTGACAACGCAAAACGAATGTACATGTTACATTGTAGTACCTAAATCCCACTAGGTTATAAAATTACTAAACTGATGGAATATACTCGGTGCGGTAAATGTAGTACGTTTTTGGAAAATAGTCTTTAAAAAAAAACTTAACTTTACGTATAAATATATTTTTGAAGCTGATTAAGATTTGTACAATTGTTCCTAAATGTATTTGATTATATGAAAAACGCCATCGGAATTTTCACAATATTAACGTGAAATGATATTTGCGACAAAAGTACGTTAATAGAGCGTGATACGCCATTTACAAAGGCAGAATGCATTTACAACAATGTAATAATAAACTATAACGGAATGTCAATTCATATAAATGAATTTAATTCATCTTCCTTTCATTTAACATGAATGAACAACAGATATAAAATTCAAAGAACATATATAACATTCAATAAAAAAAAAAACTGTAGTACTAACTATTTATAATATTGTAACCGTAATACAAAAAACTACATATATTTTTAACTTAAAAAGAAAACGAAATAAAGTATAAATTATGAGATGCTCGATATCGGTTAATTTTAATTTTTAACCGACTTCAAAAAACCTCCCTTTTTCTGTTGGTTCCCAGGTTCTCAATTCGTCTGTATTTTTTTTTCGGAAAAAAAACGTTTGTCTTTCACCGACACCAATACTAACAATAATTGTAATATTAACGACATTATATTATCGTAAATCGACTTTTAAATAGTCTAACATTTTTCATTACATTTTACTTAGGAGAACTCTAAAAAAATTTCGATCATTGTTTGTTATTCATAGATACGTATTGAGTTAGATTTAAAGTGGGTAGGTACCTACTTACTTTCTTGCGTGGTAATTTCATAGACCGTACCTACACATTGATGAGTAAGTTGTGGAAGAATACGCAATTAGTTTATTACTTTTTAGTGCATATTAATTTGTATTGGAATAGTGTTTTTTTTGTTTATTTATCATTATTCGTTAATAATCAGTATTCGTATTAATAGTATATATAAACATAATATATTCTCATAAGTTCAGAATAACAACGCTCACTATTGTTTAGAAGCGAATGAAAATTGAATTAAAAGATTTTGTTTTAAATTGTTACGTGTAGGTCAAGCGTGTTAAATCCGCTCCAACTCTCCGAACAAAAGAATTTGTAAGCATTGCAAAATAATGTACCTACTATGACAACCGTTTCAATTGTTTGTCTATTGATATATACGCTATGATTTATTGAAGTTGTTATTTTTGGTTAATACGAAGTAAAAGTTGGTGAAACGTTATATAAATAATAAATATTGGACAACATCACATACATTACTCTGATTCCAATGTAAGTAGCTAAAGCACTCGTGTTATGGAAAATCAGAAGTAACACCAACCAAGTCAACATAGAAAATTAATGAATTTTTCTACATCGACTCGGCCGGGAATCGAACCCGGGACTTCAGAGTAGCGTACACACTACTCGACCACGGTGGTCGTCAAAGTTAGGTATGTTACTTGGTGGTACCAGCCACTCATCATTTATTCTACCGCTAGGAATACTTTACATTGCTGTGTTTCAGTTTGAAGTGTGAGTGCCAGTGGAACTACAGGCACGAGGAACGTAATATCCCAGTTCCCAAGATTGTCTATGGATAGGGCACCACTTACCATCAGGGGGCGCATTTGCTCTACTGATAACATAAAAAAGTAGTCATCGTATACTGTAAAAAATAATAAAAGAGCATTCTAAGAAAATAGTCCAATTCGGGTGGCTAAAGAGTATACTGATTTGGGTTGGTTAATTCTTCGACAAGAGGATTGGAATTGCGAATCAGCGGGGAATAAGTATTTTAAATTCTTATTTGTATATAGTCAAGGCCTTAATGTCAATAATTCTTATGTAAATAAAGAAAAAATGTCTCAGGTTATAAATACTTTTTTAAATTTATTTATTGACATATTGAATCCAAAATTACTTTACGATAAATTTTATTTACATCAACAAGTAGATGAACGAAACTTGATATGTAATTGAAAATTAGATTCCAAATAGATTTTTATTTCATATAATCTAAACGAAAATGTACCGTGATCGTTTTATTGACCGCAGACAAAGAATGAAATTGCCGAATGCGCTGATTAATAAATCAAGACTCGCTCGTCTGGCCAAATAACGTCCCGACGGTATTTGGATTACAAAAGCCCATTATATAATTACTAAAGAGTTGGCAGTACTTTGGCTCTGTTTAAACCTCAGATTTGAGAGTATATATAGTCGCATACATTGAAAAGCCGCTCGGGATCCGTTCATATTTAGGAGAATTATATTTCATTATTTAAAGAATATTTATTGATCTAAATAGTGGAGTTGGTATAAATGGCAGATTTCATGAATAAAGGCTCGTCAATTATACAACGATTAAATGTAATTACAAGGTACCTGTAATTTACTTACACACATAAAGGAAGTTGTCATTCATAGTGTTATAGTAAATCCCTTATTGTAGAAGCAGCAAAACCTTAAACACTACCAGTCCTTAAACATTTTTAAAGGTAGTAAAACGTATAATCTGTCTTAATAATAGTTATATTAGGTATATTTGTATATATGGGTATATAATGTTGTAATATAAAAATAAATTATATGTCCAGATTATATATTATAGATTCTTTAAAATGTTACTATTTTTGTGAGTGCAATAAAGCTCATGTCTATCTATTTTTTCTTTAAGATGAGTCATAAACGATGCAATACTAGCAGAATGAATTATAAAATAGTTAAAACACATTAGACATTAAACTATTGTAATAAAAAATCAAAATATTCTTTGTTTAAATAGGTTCATAAAAACATTTTTAAATAATCAGTTACAGTGTTGAATTAAATGTAAAGCTACCACCGGTTCAGAGAGTAGATTCTACCGAGAATAACCGGCAAGAAATTCAGTATACTAATTACGAGTATTTAAATAAAGTATCATTAAATTTATATGTGTATATCCTGCCTAGAAATCAACAAATGCGAATTCCACGCTTTTTATCGATAATACAATATTGTATTGAGTAATATGCCTTATTTATCAATGATTTTTTGACAATAAATAAATAAATAAATATTCGACAACATCACATACATTACTCCGATCCCAATGGAAGTAGCTAAAACACTTGTGTTATGTAAAATCAGAAGTAGCGACGGTATCACATACACCCATATCCAAGACAACATAGAAAACTAATGAACTTTTTCTACATCGACTCGGCCGGGAATCGAACCCGGGACCTCCTGGCATACCCATGCAAACCGGTTTACACCCTACTCGACCACGGAGGTCGTCAAATAATATAATAAATATTGTAATACTATAGGCGATGTAAGTTGAAATAAATATTATAATATTGGTTTTAATTAACAAGGATTGACTCACAGTACATGCGGGTCTTTATCGGATCAAAAGGGACATAAGGGACACGCGGTTGAATGGACTTTGATTATCCAATGCAAGCCTCAATTGTAACTAAAGCTAATTAAGCGTTTAATCAAAATTTGCTATCAAAGTAATTAGAACAGTACACAAGTCGCTTCTATGATGTTCTTATCGTTATTTACGAAGCTAACGCGAGGGTTATTATTTCAGCAGATATCGTATTAATTTATGATGCAGTACCATCTTCACATAGTATAAAACAAAGTCGCTTACCTCTTATGGATAACCTACAATAACCATTTTTTATGCTTTACTTTTTACGAGAAATAATGGCTTATTTTCGAAGAGATTTTAGGCAATACAGCATTAATCCCTATCTAATTAAATACCTTAAATACATTGTGCATTTAAAATAGATCAATATGACCCTTTACAACATGTAATTGAAATTATTATTTTCAAAGATATTACAGATTTAAAATGAAGGGACATAGCGGTTTGTTTTTTCTAATTACAAAAAAAACTGCGAACGTTGTAAGACATTATGTAGTATATTTATAATCAGCATTGCACCCGTGCGAAGCTGGCGCGGGTCGTACCTTCTAAATTATCTATTATAAATTTGACGAATAAGGATTGCTTTATAATTAATACGTTTCGGCTGTTATTATTCCAGGGCGCTTAGTTTAATATGGCATATGACTAATGCTATTCTCTTAACATCATGAGTAGTTACGTTAAAAATCTGACAAGTATTTCTTTCGTTTCGTACTAAACAGTCTGCGATTTATTCCGTATTTTTAAAACTTATTATCCGGTTATGTTATATTCTATTTGACGTTGCATTTATTTAGTATCCCTCATTTGGCAGTTAGGTACTTGCACAAGTATCAACCAGCAGCTTCACCCGCGTATGATCATTCACAGAGAGCAGATTATTTAGATACTCTATGGTATTTTCTGTACGCTCAGCAACGTCCAAACAAAATGTATTATGATAATAATTTAAGATCGGTTTGGAATAGTTCAGAAACAAATAAGCTTACTCTTTAGGCAGCGACTTCGCTCGCTTTTGAGCCTGTCCTTTGTTGGGGTTCATAGCTTGTTTTATCCTAAATTTCATCAAATTCAGTTCAATGGATTTACGTTCAATAGTTTAAGTTGATTAATGTTTCAAAGCTACAGTTTAAACTTGGTATAAGTGTTTCAACTGCAAATTTGAAATCCTAATCAACTTGAAACTTAAAACACTTTGTGATAGTGTAAAAAAAAATCTCTTATTGCTTTCACTGGTCACAGAAGAGCTGGTTATTTTTTCTCTCAGAGAATCGGAATAGCGATTCAAAGGAGAAATACTGCTAGCATTTTTGCAACCACACACCAAGCGGTTGTGATTTTCCCAGGAGCTATTTTTAATTCTGTATTGTTTTTACCTTTTTAACCGTTGGCATAAGATTTATTATATATATTAAACTCGATAGCGAGATTTTGTTCAAGCCTTACAATTATGAGCTCGTGATTTATATTTGAATATTTAATTTGTAAATATAATCAACAATTTATATTTAATTATTATTTAATTTAGCTATCAATATTATAATAGGCCTTTGATTAGAAAAAAAAAAAAGAAAATCGGAAATATAGTAAAAAATATACTGAAATAATACGTTTTATTATACGCATATAATGATATAAAATTAAAAAAATATTTTTGTCTGGTAGTATTTGCGTATTTTTCAGTGAAACCATCGTTCAAATTACCGGATCCAAGAGACCCTTTCAAATATCAATTATGTCCCCGCCGGCCCTGTCTTGGTGATTAATTAATTAGCGGCTGACTGCAATTATGTCTTCTTCGGACGAGATATTGTCGTTCGAGCAAACAATTTCGGGGGACAGTGAAATTGTTAGATATTAATTAAATCCAGGTTACGGAAGAATTGTTTAAATAGAAAACTTTTTCGTGACTTTCAATATTTGCAAGTCTTTTGAGTAGGTATTTTATTAAACGAGAAAATAGAAAAAGGATTCTTTGATAAAAATTAAGTTTGTTAGTGATTCCCTGCTGGCTTTTGCCATATCTTCTCGTAAGAACGTTTGGAATATATTCCTGAGATGTAGCTTGAATGTGGCAAAATTTCATCCGTTATAGACATATTTCATCGGGATATATCCTCAACTATAAACACAAATAAATCTATGAAACCTTAGTATTGCTTACCTGGTTAAGGTAAATTTACTTAATTAACGCCTCATACAAACTAATTCTAATAATATTGATTTATTTAAAACATCAAAACAAACTTAATAGTGAAAAATTTGGAAGTAAATTTATTTCATGATTAAATTCGAAAAAGTTTTCATATTACATTTTGTAATATTCAACACAATACACTCGAAATAAACGCTATAATTTTGTTGTCAGGAACTGGTAATCGCTCGTAATTGATTAAACATTATGCCTCATTCGAAGTGACAAATCCGTCCGAGTTATTAGTGCATTGTGATGTCGAATAGCCCCCTTTTTACTTTTAGACACAATCTTACTAAATAAAATGTATCCACGAAAGGGGACATGTGGAGTGTATATGACAGGATAATAAGCTCACACCCTATGACGAAATTGGTATTATGCGATATATTTTTGAAATTAGATATTAATGTTATTGGTACGGATTTATTTTGAAATTCGAAGAGTTTTGTATTTATATAACGGGAAAAGAGACAGATTATTCGAAAGAATAAATGCGTAATTTAATCTCTATGTTCATATACGTGATCCGAGATGGCCCAGTGGTTAGAACGCGTGCATCTTAACCGATGATTTCGGGTTCAAACCCAGGCAGGCACCACTGAATTTACATGTGCTTAATTTGTTTATAATTCATCTCGTGCTCGGCGGTGAAGGAAAACATCGTGAGGAAACCTGCATGTGTCTAATTTCAACCAAATTCTGCCACATGTGTATTCCACCAACCTGCATTGGAGCAGCGTGGTGGAATATGCTCCATAACTTCTCCTCAACGGTAGAGGAGGCCTTAGCCCAGCAGTGGGAAATTTACAGGCTGATTATGTTCATATACGTACGTGAATATTAAAATTAATTCTAATTCAGTACGTTGCTATATTATACGTACTTTTGTTTACAAAATCAGCGATACATAGATTTATGTTATTAATTTAGTAAATAATTTGATAGAAATTGTTTTATCCTAAAAAAAAAATCAATTTTAAATATCATTAACAGATTAATCATACCAGTGAAACCATTTATATGGCCTAGTTATAAATATTAGTATGATACAAATAATAATCAACTGTTAGCAATAAATATTGTGCTAAACACAATCAGTTGCAATCTATCGATGCTAAAGTCGTATGAGGCATTTGTTATTCTAGAATAGTCTAAATAGACAAAACGAATATCAACAAACACAATACGACAGTGAATGATTTTATTAACACCAAGATTACATTCAATATATAGCTATCATTTTAAGCCAGAATGAGTTACTTCGACGATAAAAGACTTCGGCGGAATCATTGAACCAGACACCGAAAGAAATGTTGACTTTATCTTGAAGTCGCTTTAATAAAACGCTCTACTACCGCTTTTTATTCTAGGAAATATTCTGATAAGTTTCGATAAAGGCTTCGAAGGCGCGGGTTCTGATTTCCTTTCATTTCCTTTTAGGAAACTTAAATAGAACTGAGACTTCCCCGACGACGGGACACCGAATCAATTATTTGTGTTACGAAAGTTTTCTTCGATTTGCTCCGAGTAATAGGGAAACCTAGTTCCCCTTATCTAATGTAATATATATTACGGGAAACTCTTCTAGGTCATCCCGATAAAGCAAATATTACTCTTATTTCTTTATATAATTCAATTTTTTTAGACGTAAATTCTTATAAAGCGTATTAAAAATATATATAAACTTTTTTCATATTAAATAATTTGTGTCTGTATTTTTTTTTAATAATTCGTATCGAATTTTTAATGTAATGGATAGAACAGGAATTAGGATGGTGAGTGGTCTAAGATGTTATGTCTTTTGTTTTTGCAGTTACATTGGCTCACATACCCCTCAAATATACACAATAATACTAAGTATTTCTAATTGGCGGTAGATTTTTTCATGGGTGGGTAGTATTAACACAGACGGGCTTGCAAAAAGTCCTACTTTCCTTTTTTTTAAACGTTAATAAACTAATACAACTCATCCTATTTTTGTTGTTTTGCTAATTATATGCTCAAAAGCGACCTTCATTAAATAACTTTTATAAACAAAGATTACCACTTTATAATATTGGTACGACTGTTTGGAGAAACGATATCCTTGAAGTAATAATTATGAAATGGAAACTTTAATAATATTTAATATTGACAAACTGTAACTAAATAGGAAAAAATGAAAAGTAACCCACTGCTAAACTAAGGTCTCCATTCAAAAGGTTTAACCTTATATACGCACTACGCCGTTCGAGTGCGATTTGACGGATACACACGCAATAGAATATTAACTACAATATAATTTTTTCCTTACGATGTTATCTACACGAGAAGAATTATAAGCAAAAATTCAATAAAAGCTCTATAAAATTAAAATAAGCTCATAACAAACCTCAACACTTTTGTTTAACGATCGTGCTCAGTGAGCTTGGTTTTACGCGACGCGTGCATATCCTAGTCCAATGCAGATTATGGCATGCTTTAACGCAAAACAAAACCATAAATTTGAATGCATTTATTCAATATTGCAAATAGTTTCTTTTATTATTTAAATGTATGTTATAATGGTTTCAAGACGTCATTTTATATTTATTTTTTTACTTAAGAGTTAAATATACTTATCGTAATACAGTTATGTCAAAGTGTTTTTATTTGCATTTCTTTCATTCAGTAATGGTACCACAGTTCGAAGTGTTATTTTTCTTGTTAGACCGAGAATTACACGCAAATAAATTCCTTACGTATAAAAAAATACATATAATATTGCTATACAAAAATATTTTTTAATAAAATAATATTTGTTATGATACATTTGATAGAAACAGAAATAAAAAAAAATACATTCAACGGAACAGAAATGGCGTCAAATCATCTCAAAACGCGGTAAAAGTTGCGAGTGGCTCGTCAGCAAATTATAGCTTAACTTTTGTATTGCCTTGGGGACGCAACTTTTGACGTAAAGCTAAACTTCTAATACTAACTTGTGATTTTCATTAAATTTTGTTATGGTATTATATATTTCATTTAAAACTATTGATCATTTAAAGTCAAATGACGCTTCGCACGGGTGCTGGGTTATACGCTAATTAAGCACTTAGGAATAATATAACATAAATCTTTTTTTTTAATTGCATCGCTAGTGCCGGAGACGCACAAACATACATGTTATTTACTACATACAAATTTTACCTCTTTATAATATTATTATTAGTAAAGCATATTTTTAAATCTTAATGTTTTATTTGTGAAGTGTTTTCACTACTTTGTACAAATTTTAGAAGTAAGTTTCAATATTTTTATATTTTTTTTTCTCTAATTACAGAGTTATAAAAGTCTTTGTTTGTTTGTTGTCTAAAATATAACAATTAAACATAATATAAGAAAATTCAACCGAACTGAGAACAACTGTTTTTTTAAATTTTCTAAAGAATGGAACACGTTAGTTTTTTTAGAAGAATCCTAACTAATATTATACCTAAACGTGAAAGAGAGTTTGTTTATTTGTTAAGCTTACGCGACTTGTCTAATCATCTAATCATTAAGATTTTTTGCAAAGGTGATGCAAACGGAAAGGACAAAGAGGACCTGTCTCCTCTTCGTAATAAGTTTTTCGGGATAGTTACAAAGTCTGGAAATATTTCGTAAGAGATTTTATTATGGAAATGGACCAAAATTGTGTCATAAATAATAATATTTATTAATATGTGCTATTTTAATATAAAAAAATCGAACTGTTATTTCACCTCGCTTGTATAGCATCATAGTCCCAATGGATAGAGAGTGCATCCATTTGCCCTATAGATACTTACGAATTTTGCTTAAATAATTTAGACCTAGAAGACGTCATTTTAAACAGCTTAAGTCACAACTGTACTGCCTACTCGCGGTCCCGCCCGCGTTTTTAACAACCAAATTATAGATGAAAACGAAATTGATTTACATAAATAATAAACATATTAAATATACCTACTGTGTTTTGTGTCGTATCATACATAGTAACAATTTGAATATTTAAGCAATCAATACAAAAGTTAAATGGGCGTTTTCATTTAAGTTACAGATAAAGGTGGGGCCATGACCACACCTTTATTTATTCATGTACATAAATTATTATTCAAAACCGTAACGACATTACGCGATGGGACGCGTGATAGTAACTAATTTTAATTTAATATGACAGGCGTTTTCGAAATAAAAAAAATATAACTCGTGAAAATTTATTATATTTACGACGAGTTACGAAGCGTTCGTAATATTTTGTAGGAGCGTAAACCAGATGTTTTCCTTTTCACATTTATTTATTTTATTGGACACTTTGATTTGATCCTCAATATTATTATGATAATTTTATTAATATGACACCGTTTAAGGTTATAACTGGTTTGTTTTTTCTTCTTCACCTGCTGGTATGTGGTTCAATACTTGCAGTTGAAATTAAAACCAGTTACGTCGAATTGATTTAGAATTCAATACTGTATTTTGATGTTAGTGAGAATTTAATTGAGTATAGTTAATTGGTGTTTAATAATAAAACACCAATCAATAATTGATTAAAAATTTAATAATAGAATTTGAAATTCGAACATAATTTTTTCCAAATCTATTATTATTATATATATTATTACTAACCCTGATCGTAAGCCCTCAATGGTATAAAATTGGTTTACGAAATGAAGAGAAAAAGGCACTGAATTGTATAATCTGTTTATATAGGTATGTAATTTGGTCAATTTAACAATCGAAATAAAATCTTGTTACCAAGAAAAATATATGTTATGTATATTTTATTTAGAATAAAATATCTATTTTTTTATGGTATGAATTTTTTTACATGGATACTGTATAACCAATGAAATGAATTGAATTATTGTTTTTTTATACAGAAGACGAAAGGCTCTTGTTAAGTTACTTGAAATCGTCAACGTGGTAACCTAGCTACAGAAAACGTTATGTAATAATTTTGCTTTTAAAACTCTAGATATTTTTCAATACTTGGTGGTACTTGTTACGTGGATTTGTGTAAGCTGTCTGGGTACCAACCCTTTCTTCAGATATTCTACCGCCAAACAGCAATACTTAGTTATTGTTGTGTTCGGGTTTGAAGTGTGAGTGAGCCAGTGTAACTGCAATCATAAGGGATATAACATCTTAGCTCCCAAACTTGGTGGTACATTGTTGTCATGTAAGTAATAATTCATATTTATTACAGCGCCAATGTCTCTGGAGTGGTTGGGTAGGAACCTAACCCAAAAAGGTAGATATTTGGCCGTTCGCCTACTTATTACATAAAAAAACAAAGGATTGATTGTCAATTTAGATTCTGATTTTATAAAAAAATAAACATTTAAAAACAGTACATGTCTTATATATTAATGAATACACTTTACACAATTACATAACAAATTCTATTTATCTGATAAGAGTAATTATTATTTACCTGTTAAGCAAAATAGGTCACGTTTAATTAGTTACATTACATGAGGCAGTCAATTCATTACAAGTCACAAGCCTCCTTAGTTTATTGGTTATTAGTTACACCATAATACGCTTCGCAATATCCAGCCGCTTCTTAAGCCATCGATGTGGCATCCAGTAATTGGTAGACAATAATATTATATGAAGGACCGGCGTAAATTGAGCTCATATCCTACTAAACGTATGAGAAACTAAGGACGTATTCAAACAGGATCGTAATGTAAATATTTTTATAGTTTTATACTCAGTATTGTAAAGTAACAAAAGCGAATGCAAATTACCGGTAGTGCGCAACGACCACCTTTTTGTTAATTCGTCAAAAGTACTGTCACTTGAATTATTGTTTATTGACGTAATAACAAATTGTTAATTACTACACAGTAGCGGAAATTTGCATTCTGGTTCTGTATTCGCTTTCATTGCTTCACTATTAATGTTCCGTGCGCTCCATCTGCCTTTTGTTGTTTTATATAATAGAGAAATATTCTGGTTTGATAATGGAATGGATTAATTCGTCAGTATGAATTATTAATTGTATTCGAAATTAATTCAAATCCAAAATTGTTTTTAATGCATTAAAAATATTTTGTTCATTTCATAATACGTTTTATAAAATTCGATCGACGAGTGGGTAATGCCTCGTTAGTGAAGTGGCTATTATTAAGGCTCTAGAAAATACGAAAATTAAAATACCGGTTTGTGCAAATAAAAACGTTAGCGGCTTATAAAAACAATAAAAACTTATGAAGGTTTTATTTTTGTCGAAGTAGCTGCTTTTTTTTAAATTGAATTATATGTATAAATATATTGATTTATTGATTTAATATGATAATTTGATAGTTATTATATAGTATATGACAAAAAGTTTTTTCTCGTCTTAAAGAGAAGGTTTCGAATTATTGTTTTTTGATATAGGTCGGCGGACGAGCAAATGGCGCTGTGAGAAATATTAACCATTCCTTACTCCGCCAATGTGCCACCATCCTTGGGAACTAAGATGTTATGCTCCTTGTCCCTGTAGTTACACTGGTTCACTCTTATTCTAAAACGGAACACAGCAGCACTGGGTACTGCTGTTTGGCGGTAGAATATCTGATGAGTGGCTGGTACCTACCCAAACGGGCTAGCACAACCTACCATCAAGTAAATATACACAATTTAGTTTTTATAGACCAGTTATGATTTTATACAATATACATATCTCTTATCTTTACTAATACGAGATGATTTATAAACATGATTTCTTAGATTTGAAGCTGAAACCTTTGGTACACTTTTAAGCTACCTCGGCTGTAAATGATAATGCATGAAATTAGAGACGTGTGATGAGACAAAATCTTACATAGATCAATTTTTTTTCAAAAGCAGTTATTAGTTATAGTGTGTTTTCTTCTTTATTTTCAAAATATCTGTACATTTAGAGCAATTAACCGGCGCGTATCTAGAGGCAATTGGGAAGGCACTCTGTAGCGTACTTATCTCGATGATAACGATTATTGGCGTACATTAGCCTCCGCTGGAAGTCTGTTCACGAATTCTATACCCAACTGAATTCTAAGGAAGTATTTTCTGGAAATAATAATTAGAGAAACGATTTTCTTTAACAGTTTTAGTCTTAATCTTTAAAGGTTTATTTTTCTTATAGAGATGTTCATTTACCTCTTGCTTTTGAATTTTAATACGATTTTCTTTTTGTTTCTTTACAAACGTTTCCATGCACGTAATTCCTGTGGTTTTCGGTAGAGTTAAATGAAAGTCCTGCTTTTTTATTATACATCAGAGGACCGGCTCTTAGTGGAGAACTCGAGACTCTGATATTTTTTCCCACTAATTTCCTGCAAAGTCCATGTTCTGCAAAGATGGGTAGAACTGCGGGAAAAAAATATATATTACATCAGCGGCCTCTTACGCCTAAAGGGAGAAGAAACTAGTGTCGAATCTGATCTCATCATAGTAATCTCGTTATCCCGCATAAGACGGTGCATATGGCAGTGCCAGGTCGTCTTACACCAGGATATTTGATAAAAATATCCCTGGTATGCTGTCATGGTGTCGCTCACATATTCTGTCCTGTTTATCAAAGAAGTACTATCTGCAACTAGGATGGCACCTCTGGCTCGTCATTTGTCCCTCTTTGCGCCACGAGGAGGTGATTGTCTTGCATCTAGGAAAAATGTCATCCGATCGTAATCCGTATAGCATATAATTACTGTCTCAACAGCCGGTATAGACACGAGAAACCAACCAACTAGTAAAAGCATTCTTGACCTTATCATTGGAATTGCAACGCGCTGACCCTAAGAAATGGGATAATGAGTTTGACAATCAATGTTTAAGATTCGTGTGTTCTTACTACTGGACATTTTCTGAAATACTAATTTATATTGTTGTTAATTTTATATATTAATATCGTAAGCCGATTTTCGTCCCTGTGATTGTGGGTCGATAGCGGCACATAAAATAATTAAACGGTTATCGCCTCATTTTGAAGAGCTTCGGACGTAAATGTGTAGAAAAATAGGATTTTTAAATGCAATTTACTAAATTTATTAGAATTAATTTCAGTGAGCGGAAAAAAGTTGCTGGCCTGGACGTAAACAAAACTAAAGTAAATTATTATCGACAAACTCCAATTCTAAGTGAACTAATGTATACTATTTTACATGAAAAATTTCATTTAATATGGTTTCATCATTTTGGCCCCGAATGTAGATGAATAACTTGCAGTTTACAATGAAATGAAATCAAAACAATCATAGGTCTCGAAATTCCGAAAAAATATTTTGAATAAACGCGAGGTTTCGCGGGCGCCCATCTCATTTGTAACGCTCGTAAGTATTCCCATATCGTTGAATCATTCCTAAGCTCCAAGATTACAAAAAGGTAAAGTAAACGTGTTTACTTTACTTACAGAAGATTTATCTTAGATAATTCTTGGTTATTACGCTGTCGCAACTATTGATTTTATAACAAGAATTTCTTTTCCTCATTCATCTAACTTGTTAAACAATATTTGACGTGCGTGGGCTCGGATCTGTCTCGTGTAGGTGCAGGCCCACGTGGCCATAATTCTTTTGTTCTGCTTTCTAGTTTGTTAAACTTGAATACGTTATGAGTGTTTTAGTATTTGTATGCAAAAATGTAGCTTACATTTGTTATCTATTGTGTATCAGTGTTGTGACGTTTGAAATATTCTAAACAACGTTCTTGAGCGTTATCGCTTTTCTTTGAAAACGTCGAACATATTTTTTGGCTATAGTTTATTATTCTTTAACAAATAAAATATTGAATATATAATTTAATTATATAATATATAATTTCAGTACATTCGATTCGATTGATCGATATTAAATATCATAACGAAAGCACGACAGATAACAAAAAAAAAAAACTTTACACATTCAAAGCAAATGGTATTAGTCATCAGACGACATCAATTGATCTAACCATAACGACCCCTATTTCGTATTAAATAAAGCACATAATTGATTCTTTGTAATAATCAGTCCTTAGCGATCAGTATCTGACGCATTCATCGATATATCGTAGCGACAATACCATTAAATCTCCGTACATCGATATGATAATGCAGTACGAAGCAAAAGCGTAAAATTTTATTGCAATATAGCCTTTCTGTTTATAGTCATAAGGACATTTGTAGTCTATGTCTGTATAGTATCGACCAACGCATACCATTTCTTTGTGTAAACACTTATTATGTTGATGAGATGGGCGAAACCCCCATTGATATACGTTCGAACTTATTGTCATTATTATTGGTGTACCCGTATTTTAAAAGGCAATTTATTCGGCCTCTTGATGGGACATCGATAATGCATAGTCACGTGATGTTGTTTTTTATGCAAATAACTGTCCGTTTGTTTGATCTTAGATAGCATATTTGTATTTGATTTTTTATTGGTCTTAAGTTATATGTAATGTATCTAAAACAAATCATATTATCATGTAAATTGTTGTTGAAATGAACCGCAACAGCTGACTATTTGAAAGTTCGAAATATAAACTTCTTTCATTAAATTTCCAAAGCGTACCCTAGTATAACTTAATTTAAATTTATTCATTTCTCACTAAATGTACTTTTCAAGCTTTAACTACGCTATAAAATGGTTCAGTCTGCTATTTGTATTGCCATTTTCACTGTCATTGTTTATCTCACTTGTCGCCTCCTTCGCTTTAATGACGAGAGCGGTGGCGTCTTCGCCATCGTCCGTGTACTATGTACAACTATTTGTGTGCAGCAATACAGCCATAACCGCGTGTGAGATGCTGTTTAGTGAATGCAGTTTTGTTACTAATTGTACAATGTTATAACGTAAACTGAAATAAGTTATGACTGCTTCCTTAGTGCATTCTTCAGATCTTAAGGTTATGGGCTAAAATTCCAGGTTGAACTAATAAACTATTTTTTTTTAAATGTAAGTACTTTTCTTTTTTTTTTATATAATATCTCACTGACGTTGTGTCCGTGCCGTTATTATATTATATTATTTATAATAACATGTCAAATAATTTTGTCTGACTTTACTATTAACTTAAAAAAATATTATCAAAAACTAAAAACTACTTACTATTCAAGTAATCTGAAACCCATTTAAACAGAACAGCGATTTTTCTAGTTTCCGATCAAAATACACTCATACCAATTTCCAAACACCACGCAACTAATACGCAAGACTAAAATCAATCATACTTAAAATACCACACAACTTTATTTCGCATCAGCCATCACGTGTTGATCCAAGCCATAAATTCCAATTAAAAATCGTTCCAGATAGTTGAGAAGATATTCTTCTTACACCCACTATTAAATTTCAAACCCTTTATGGCACAGCTATACTAGAGCGAGTCCATAAAATTGGTATTTACCCAAATTAAACGATCGCTGTAATTGATATAAATGGATGTTTCTAGTTAAAGGTAATTGGTGGTGAAACAGGGACTGCATTAAGACCCGGATAATTTATTGGTTAATTGTTTCAAGTCGAGATAATTCAAAACGACAGTATATTATAGGCTTTAATGTACTCGTTAAGTCAATTGACCGTCTTGTTTTAACTGTGAAATATACGCAATAGAATTTTGCAGTTTCAATAGTGATTGATGGCGACGTTTCGTCATTAATTTCCATTGTTACTTCATTGATTGCTCATTAATTTCTTGTATCGTTACGTAATTATTACATTTGTAGACACTCTAATGATTAGAATATCAACGTTCTGTTTATTTGTATTTATTATATACAATAGAAGAAAGAGATAATAACATGAACTCTATCACTTGGTGGTAGGGCTTTGTGCAAGCCCGTCTGGGTAGGTACCACCCACTCATCAGATATTCTACCGCCAAAAAGCAGTACTCAGTATTGTTGTGTTCCGACTTGTAGGGTGAGTGAGTCAGTGTAACTACAGGCACAAGGGACATAACATCTTAGTTTCCGAGGATGGTGGCGCATTGGTGATGTAAGGAATGGTTAATATTCCTTAGTGACCACTTACCCTCAGGTGACCTATTTACTCGTCCGCCTACCGATATCAAATAAAAAAAAATAATTGTAATTGTAATAATAAATTGAAAATATAATAATTATGAGGATTAAGTACTTAAATTAAAAATAGTTACTGTATACCGCGTGGAATGGTCACAAGAATGCTAGCAGTACCTCCCCATTGAATTGCAATTCCGATCCTCTGGACAAATAACGAACCAAACCTCCTGTCTCCAGTGGAGGCAGTAAGAAGAGGTGTTCCATACAACACATTATACAAACAAAAATCTTTGTATCATTGTATAAAATAAACTTTATTGAATTAATCATTTACGAGCACTTTTGAGTCATCCCCCTACAGGATTCAATTAAATTTAAAGCAATCCCCATTTCGAATGTAAATTCTACATAGAAGAACCAGCTTGAAACTCAGTAGTTGCTCCTAATTCAATTAAATTACAAAGCTAATTTACTTAAAACTTCCTAAAAACCAACAAGTATTAAATGCACGCTTTTCATCATTTGTATAATCGTGAGTTGATTAATGTGCTTTATTATACAATGTGGCACCTAATCGTAAGTGGTCACCACCGCCTATAGACATTAACAACATAAGAAATATAAACTATCCCTTAAACCGTCAACGCGCCACTTACTTTGGGAACTAAGATGTTATGTCCCATGTGGCTGTAGTTACACTGGCTCACTCTGCCTTTGAAACGGAACACAATAATACTTAGTATTGTTATTTGGTGGTGAGTGTATGATTAGCGGTCGGTATCTACCCAGACGGGCTTGCACCCTAACATCGAATTTTAGTACAATATATTATCTATGTTGAAATAATTGTTTTATAATATCGGAACTCTTGAACAACATACTTTTTTTTTTTTTTTTAAATAACAAATGTTTTTCAATTTGTTTTTGAACGCGTAAAAATAAATGCATCAGTGTTCGGGTGGTATCTATTTGTATATAAAAAAAATCAACGTGACTTCAACCAAAATAAATATATCTACATTCGTGACGATTTAATGTAAGGTTATCGCACAAAGGGACCGTATTCAGGGCGTATTACATTCGCAACACGTTTTCATTTTCCGAGGGCGTCAATTGATATAAAAAAAATGATGTTAATTAACGTAAAAACATATTTACATTATTCATCGTCGTATCTACACGTTTTTATTAACATAACGATTGTCGTATACCAATAAAATTGAAATGGAATCGTGTGAATTCATATCTGTATGTTCGGTATGGTCTCATTGTTTTGAATGGCTTGTAACATCTACCAAATTGACCATCACTTTCGTCTTTCGGACCATATTGATATGTAGACTTGTAGGTCACCCGCTGTTTTACGTTTGCTTAGAATTATTTTTTCAATATCGTAATCTGTTAAACCGTGACTCTGATGTTGTAAACTTTATATTGGATTTGGTATGGTAACATTTAGTACGCTTTTACTGCACGAATAATAAGTAATGGAATGGAGCGACGCGCGACATTTAAAACGCTGTTAATATTTTATGGTAATACTATTACCTAAAAAGAACCTTAATTTATATACAATAAAGTTATAAAACCTTTACGGGTATTTTTGCATTAGAGACATTTAAATTAAGCAGGTAATTATTGAATCTGAAGGTAGTCTCTTATGGTATTCTCATGTTTCTTGTCTAAGCAGTTCAGGTAGACTTTTATACCAAGACTTTCTTAATTATACAAAAAATAACTCTTACCGCTTCATTTACCATTCACATACCATTTTATTTAGGCCCATTGATTTAATGTTGAGCCGAGATGGCCCAGTAATTACAACGCGTTCATCTTAACAGATGATTGCGGGTTCAACTCAGGCAAGCACTAAATTTTCATGTGCTTAATTTGTGTTTATAATTATTCACGTGCTCGGCGGTGAACGGTGTTCACCACCGCCCATAGACAATGGAGCTGTAAGAAATATTAACCATACCTTACATCACCAATACGCCACCAACCTTGGAAACTAAGATGTTATGTCGCTTGTACCACACTGGCTCACTCACCCTTCAAACCGGAACACAACATAACTAAGTACTGCTGTTTAACGGTAGAATATCTGATGAGTGGGTGTACCTACCCAGAGGGATTTGCACGAAGCCCTACTACCAAGTAAATTATTATATATATAAAGTACTTAATGGTGATGATTGGCGAAATACCTTATGGACTGACATTGGTTGTTTGGGATTCGGGACAGGCATTAAAGTATGCGTTGACACAAAAACCCCATTTCATTTCAGGGAATTAATTTTCAAAGCCGAAACCATCGCAGAACAAGCTGAAACGTTAAAAACTTACTAAAATTTCGTGATAAAGTTTCTAATAAGGAAAATAACAAGATATTATATAACTTGGTATTTGATATAACACAAGTAGGCACGTCTGATTCACAGTTGTCCGCTGAGTGCAAACTTTCCTAATAAATAAACCTTATTTACACCGATGTCAAACTCCACGTTCAGTATCTCTAACATTGGACTCGACTGGTGCTTTTTGTTGTAACCACATAAATTTATCCCTCTTAACCACATACAACATATTCTAGCCCTTTATGAGTAGGGTCACAGGAAACTCAACGATTTATACCTTTTAATCGTCTATTAATGAAGTTTCACCGCTGAAAACATGGTTAACGACGTTCTAGGTTTGTTATATCTAAGTGATTTCTGGAGTTCTGTTTATTGTATTTAGTGTTAATGTGTAACCGAATATCTTAAATTGTAATATTATTATCACTATGAGATTTATTTATTGGATTTTGTTCGAGTACACAAGGATATTTCACATAACATATTATATTTAAGACAGTTTGCATGGCTGCGAAACTATTAAGGTTCTATTAAGGTATTACAAAAACTTAATTCGCTTTATATAAATATTTATGTTATGGCTAATTTTTTATGTCCTCTATTTACAAAAATATTTATAACCATTAATAATATTTTGATACATTATAAAGATGTTTATGTTTGGAACAATGACTTCCGAAATTGTCTTTTTCCTCACAGATAGTTGCCAAGCATCGCGAGCTGCCAACTGTGCCAGGGGAATATTTCGTGCCAAATAAACTATTTTTACAATTCTGACGTGACCTCAAACGTTCAATCTTTATAATAGAGAGATTGAAAGGTTTTATTTATTTACTTGTAAGATATCCACTCTGAATGAAATTATACTTGTACGATTTTGATCTTCGTAGTAGATTGGATATTCGAAAACGGTTGTCGCAATAATTATGCAAAAGTGTTCGATACAATTTCATTAAAAATATTGTAAACAGAACCATGAGATTCTGTAAGAATTTTCTTCGTGTATCACTCGTGAAATGTTGACAGCCGATTTACAGTGAAACGCAATTTTGATACGTGTATCCTAACAATTATTATGGTCAATGTCGCATATGACATTCTGGCATTCAACGCTCGTATTCTGCGATGAGTTCTTTTTACACAATCGCTATACAGAAAATAAAACGCTTGTCACGTCAATAGTCTAAATTTAAAGCGGGTGCAACTGTGTAGTGCTACTTTGATATGCAATATACTATTATATACTAAAGCGCGTGAAGTCTTTTAGTATAAATGTGTGTATAATGGCTTAACAGATTTTTTTTTCAATTGGATCCCCAACTGATTTAAATTTCTTATTAAAAAAACGTCTTCTCATTTATCAATATGTACTTATAGAAATGTTTTTATTTTTAAAGAAATATTTTAACATATATTTAAATTTAAGCTTTGGAGTAATACTAGTTTTCTTTAGATTTTTTTTGTGTTATCATAATTTTCAGGCTGGATACATACATAAATTTAAAACTACCAACCCCCTACAAAGTAAAAGTACGTAAGTTGTTAGTAGTCTAGAAAATTATATTATAAATATACTATTTTTTCAAACTTGTTTGAATACCACACCAGTTATATATTCAAGATCAAGAAGGTATTCTTAGGATTGTTGTGTTACGATTTGAAACAAGAGTGAGCTAATGTAACTAAAAACACAAATGATTTAACATATAAATTTTCAAGGTTGATGGCGCATTGGCGATATAAGGGGAGAATATATATATATATATAGCTTACAGGGATAATATCTATGTGGTGGTGACCACTTACCATAAAATGGGCTATTTGGTAGTTTACCTATCCATTTCAAAATAAATAAAAATGACTCCCATATTTAACTTATGCTGTAAAAAAAGTCTATTAAATAATAATTGCGATCAATTTACAATACGACGCAAATGTACTCTTAAAAAAATAAAGGCAGAGTGACAAAATATCATAAAAAATCCTATAAGGTTTCGTTGACACGTCAGTGACACGCTGTCATTCTCAAATATCGTGGTGACATTTGATTTTGAGGTGAAAATATATCGATTACGAGCGGAAGCGATACTAAGTGACGCGGAAACTATTCGTGCAATCATAAATACATTAACGTATAAAGTGTATTTTTTGTACAACGGCAGAGATGGCTCAGTGGTTCGATAACGTGAATCTATACCGACAATTTTGTGTTCAAATCCGGTTGATTGTCAATCGGTTTTCATGTTTCAAGTTTTATGTTTATAATTTATCGTGTGAAAACATTAGGGAAACCAGAGATTATAATTTTCTTGGTGGAAGGGCTTTGTGCAAGTCCGTCTGGGTAGGTATCAGCCACTCATCAGATATTTTATTATATTCAGTACTGTCGTGTTCCGGTTTGAACGGTGAGTATGCCGGTGTAACTAAAACTACAACATAACATCTTAGTTCCCAAGGTTGTTTGCGCATTGGCGCAGGGCGCTGCGACAGACATTCTCTTTGTCTTTTTGCGGCAAAAGAGCATGAGGCTCACTTGATGTAAAGTGAGTACCACCGCCCATGGACATTTGCGACACGGTGGGGCTTGCAGGTGCGTTGCCTGCCTTTAGAAAAAGATTATGCTCTCTTCTTGCAGGTTTCCAAATTTTATTAGTTCGGAAAAACCGCCAAATTATTTATTAACTTTTTAGTGCTGTTACTTTAATTATTAATTCTTGATGTATTTATAAGTTGTTGGTAAATACATACAAGCATGTCGCTATTGTGTATTCGCCAGCAACCTGAAGCAACTCTAAACCATTTCCTCCAAGAACGCCTCCTTTATCCAGTAGTGGGATATTTTCAGGTTATATAAAATTGTTTTACGTTTCAAATTTGACAAGATAATTAAATATTAATTAAATTTCACATTAAGAAAAAATAAAATATTTCATAAAAGTAATAAATAAATTATTGTATGTAGTTATTTCACATAAAACTTTTTTTACGAGCATCGCTCATTTCAAAGCACAGTCGGCTGATGTTGTTTATTCAATGCAGTATTTTATTATAGTAATATTAAAAGGACAAGACATTTAATGTAGCGTGTTACTGTTTCTAATATTGTCCCTGATAAAAGAAAATTACTTTTTATATTATTTTATACACATGGCTACAATAAAGGTGTATATATAACTTTTAGATTTAAGAACAAACTTAAAAAGAAACATTTTTGTTTTTTCCGACTAGGAAAGTAGAAATACCCGTTTTTTTTTACCAACTTTAATTTGTTCCTATTGAATCACTCTGTTTTAAAAATCTGTTGCGAAGTTAAAATATCTAGTCGTATAGACGGTGGGAAGCGACTTTGTTTTATACTGTGTACAAATGTTTCTCTCATCTCTGTCTAGAAGTTAGCTTTTTCAATTATATTAAACACATTAATTCTAGAGTTTCACATCTCATGAGATAGTAAATTTCTCAATCCTCTGTCTCTCTTTAATTCTTATAATAAAGAGAGACGATACAAGTATACATTTATTATGGCTATTAGATTCTATAGTGTAAAGTCAAAGTCAACGAGATCAAAAAATATATTCCTTTGAAAAAAAAAAAAAATCAAATATTAAATATAAATATTATGTTTAAAAAATAATAATTAGTAATACAATAAAATATCATAAAGATGAAAAAGACATGGAGTCATTATTCGTTGATTTTTATGTGGAGTATAATATAATCGTTTATTTTAATTAAGTTCACGTATTGAATAAAATTCACATGTTAATCGTGTAATAAATACGAAGGAATATATACTATAAAGAGACGCCTTTATCGACCATCGGGTCTATTGTTTATTTTATCTTCATTAATAAAACGGTAATCGACAAAAAATATATAATTCAATAAATAACATTAGTATATTGCTCATGATTATTTAATTTAATACCGAAAGAAACATAACATTAGCCTTAACACCTTAACACAACACACAGCCGTTAGACCAGAGTAAGGTACAAAATATAAGTATAAAATATATAAAATAAATGAGGCGTAAAATGAATTGATTTACCCTCAAACCTTCTGAGTAATTAACGAATTAATTCTGACTTAGTCATTTACGTTAAAGCGGTTAAATCTGCGAATTTGTTTTTATTTCAACCCAAGCTCAAATTAATAAAAATATAACGTCGTTAAACCGTCGATTTAAAACCGAAGTTCATCAAATCCTGGTTCATTAGAACGCGTATCTGTCGGACATTCGTCTGATGTTCATTGAGTTACAAATGGATATTCGATAAAGGTTTATCATAAAAAGCTATCACCTGTCTCCTTACGGCGGGCTGTGGTTGTAATTAATAAAAAAAATAATGACGAGAGGAACCCTAAAACGCATTTAATTCTTGATAACAGTAACAAATTGGATAAAGATAGCACGACTCGGAGACAGCGAGATCGTAAGTGCATTGCCTTGATAAGTCGTGTAAGGTATATATGGATATTGATTTAATTTAATATAATTAAAAACAACCACCGCAATAATTATGATATAAAATATAATCTAAAGTGTCATTATTAATATAATCGAGAAAGATCTTATAATATTTTAATAGGATATATATTAACAGAAAAAAAGAAACATGTATCAATGAACGTTAAAAAAAATGTATTTATGCTGATGAACGTTGAGGAGTTCCTACGTCTGGAGCCAATCCTGCCTGAAGAATCAGGTCACGCTTACCGCAAAAACATATTATCATCATACTGAATCGTCATGTTCAATTTTAATTCTGTAGAATAAAAAGAATAAATTACAATTAAAAATGAAATTTTATTTTCTAAATAAAGTATTGCAAGTCCGATAAAATATTTTAAAAATATACATCAGACAGTCCACACAATACTTTCCTTTGTCCTTCAAAGCCGAGTCTCAGCCTTTCGATAGCGCCGATGTTCATAATCTCGTAATGTCAAAGGTATTTAATTTGAATATCACTTGTTATCTCTATCCCATACTTTAAATTTATCGATGGAGTGCCTATCTCGAGAATAAATTGTATTGTGAATAAAAACACCGAACAAAGTCGATTAAAATGATTTGACGTCGTTTACGGAGGACGTAGATAAAATGTGTATATTTTTTTCAAATGAAATTGATGTTAGAGAATAGATATTTTTTGGGTAAAAAATATATATTAAATTGGCTTTTCACTATGGGATAAAATCTAATATATAAAAATTGATATTATATTTTATAATGTTTTTTTCTGGCAATTTTTTATACAATCAAAAACGTTGAACCAATCGACATGACAGATTTTCATCCGATAAATATCGATTTCTTTACGATGTTTCCCATCACTGAGGATAAAAAAGCGTACTTTAAATTTGAACCCGCAATCTTAGGTTAATCATCACCGCTGGCGCACCTCAGCACTGAAAAACTACATAGAAAACCAAACAGACCGCATCTTTTAGTAACAAATGACGTAAGTAAAGTACTCGTATTAGTGATAAATAGGTACGATTCCTCAGAGTATTAAGGTATCGATACACTGTTAGCCGCACCACAAGATTACATTTAATACTAATGCACCTTTGTATTGCTCGGGTGTGGCGCGATCTTTATCAACGTAGATCATACGAACGTTCAGTCATTCCTTGTTAAGCTTTTCATACAATGGATATGTCCATTAGTAATTTCATATTCGGTCAAATCTTTAGTTATATATATATATATATATATGTATATACAAGTTTTTACTTATATATATATATAAGTAAGAACGATATACATAAAAGAAAAGATAATCAAAGTTTTAGGACATTTTCGATAAAAAAGTAAGTTAACATCTGTGTATTTCCCACTGATTGTCAAATGATTTTCATCCAATTGCAAGTTTCCTCATGTATGCATAACCGCCGAGCATGAGATGAATAATAAACACAAATTAACCACATGAAGTCAGAAATCAGAAGATCAGTTCTATCCCGGGCTTGAACCCGCAATCTTCTGTTACGATTCAAGTATAAAGCACTTGCTATTGATAATAGTCATTTAATCAATTGTCATTAAATTATAAAAATAATTAACGTAAGAAATGTTTCACTCAAACGTTACATTGAAACGTTGCAGAATCAATCTCTATACGCAGTTTTGAACACTTACAATCAGGTCTCCTGTATCTTACGTTTAACGTTACTGATCTACCCCAGCGTGATTTTATATAGTCTCAATAAAGTATTATCTGACGCAAAAATATTTCTTCAAAACGCACTGGAGGGTTCTAATATAAGCGCATTCAAATAAACAAACATACTCTTCAGGTTTATAAGATTCTGATCATTTTGTCCACGTTGGTTAATCTCAAGGAAGACAAACCACGCAACGCAGAACATTTTATAGTACACAAGTATGTGTGAAAACACAGGCACTATTTATATCTTCAGTCTCATAATAAGATGATCTGATATACGGCATATCCGTTAGTACCGGAAATAGTAGCACAGTACTATTGGTGTGCTTTCCAAGGCATAGAATCGTAAACATTTCAATTGTAAACTTCCATATTCCGGGCTTTCACTGAGAATTTTTCGACAGGAAAACTTAATAGCCTTTTATCAACCCGGGCTTTGAACCTACGACATAGGGCTGCAGGCCTTAAATAGCCACTAGACCAACTAGGCAGTCTAGTCTGTATAACATTAGAATAAACGTAGAATCATTTTTTTGAATCACAAACTCAATAACATGAATACCATTTGTAGTTAAATAAATACCACTACATTTATAAATAAACTTTTACTAACCATTCCTCCAAGTTTATCGATTCAAATACCATTGTGAAAACATTAACACGCAACCTATGAATTAAGAAAAAAAAATAAAACATAAATTTTATACTAAAAATATTTTAGTCATTAGAAAATAAAATATATTTATTGACCGAAAGAAATATTGCCTTAAAATGAGCAAGTTTTCGGCTATGGGACGACTTTATTGTGATATGTCACGAATGCAGGCAGTAAAAGCCGTTTGAGGTAAAAAATTCGAGTTATGTTAGTCAAAAATGATTTGCATATCGCTGTAGTTGTCGCGTTAACTTGTAAGTTGCGTGTAAACGACCTATCGTCGCTTCTCATATTAAAATTTTGTTGATGTAATTTTTTGGTATCTCCAAATCTAAATATTCTGGTCGAATTTATTTTGTTGGTTTATTTTATTAAATTAATGCTTTATATGTTATTATGCGCGATGAATAATTTCAATATTTCAAAAGCACGAGTAGCTCACTGCCGGGATAAGACCTCCGTCCCAGTTTTGAAAATAAAATTTAAGGTGGTCCATGCTGCTCCAATGGTACCTTGGTAGATACTATGGCAGATTTTCGTAACGATCTATTAAAATGAATTAGATACACAAAAATTATCGGTACTCGCTGGGTTTGAACTCGCAATCTTCGATTATGATTCACATGTTCTAACTACTGGACCATCTCGGCGCAATTACTTTTTAACATTCATATTAAAGCAGGAAGCAAGAAATATCATAATAATTTTATCAACAAAGTTTAATCGTTTATGACCTAAAAACGTACTACCGTATTGGTCATAGTTTTTTAATTTAAATTACCATTTATACATTTTAATATTTATTTACTTCAAATGTATATTCTAGTGGAAAGTCAAAGAGCCTGCGTCAGATTTATTTCTATAAAAATTAATACGAAGAGAGCAAATGAAGTTGACTTCTATTTTTCCCCATAGGGCTTAATGAGCGTTGCGTCCAAGCTGCTTGCAAATATGATTTTTTGAGTAATTAGAACGTTTGCGTACAGATTCATATAAGCCGGCCCTTTTTAATTTGTAAAGGACGCGAGTTCGTGTCGAGTTTATTTTTAATGCGCTTAAAAAGGTACGCTTTCTTTTTTCACTTTCAATTATGTATATTTTTTTCCTCTGTGACTGCGTCTGTGCGGTTCTGAAGTTTAATGTTTTCATGCATGGATTAAATTCTTGTTTAATTATATTAATATAGTTAATATTTATTAATCAACTATGTGGTTAATTGCTGGTTTTCAGACTTAGTTTAATGAATCACAACGTAAACATTTTACAAAAAAAATATCCGAAAAGGTTACTGGACTAACGCCTACATTTTGGCTTGGAGAATTTCTTCTATGTACATCCATTGTGGCAGAATTTCTTCCGACATATTGTGGCTTAGCTAACGATGTTATCGAAACAGAAATTAACTATTTGTATCGAATTTTGTTTTAGTAACGCATGAATTGATGCTCATAATATAGTAACAAGCTAGAAAATATCCGTGTAATATTAAGATTATATTTATTAAAGACTTCAAATTGGTTATGTCCGTATGCACTTTAAGATTACACGTCGCAATATTGCGATACCTATTCAGACCCTTCCTCCCACACGATTGATTCGAAACGCAACCCACGCAGGAGATGTACATCATAAATCAACAGTGACTATCGCTAACGAACGCTGTTTAAATAGGGGCCCAAGTCCAATAAAAATGCATAAAACTATGGAGTCTATACCAGTTCAATTTGTGAAAGAGCACCGCTTTGAATTCGAGAAGGGTATTTGTGATGAAATTTTGACTGTTTGTATTTAAATAAATTCTATGGAAAGTACTATAGTAAAGGATTAGTTAGAACTGTGTCGCGCGTAGTTATTGTGTACATAAGTTGACTTTATCAAAAGTTGATCAATACAAAAATCGTATATTCTCTACATATCTACAAAAATAACGCTGTTTCTTTAGAACGCGCATCACGCAACATCTCGTGAAATTTGTAGCACTATATACAGAAGGCTTTTGACTAAACATTATCATACAATATATGTTAACGTATAACGTAGTTACAATCACACGTGGTCTGATAGTTGATCATAAAATTATGAATTGTTTCGTAACATTCATTTTTCATTTACAATTAGTTGCTTTTTTATTATATTTATGGGTATATTTGTGAATATTCCGCAGAAAGGTTAGTTGCTTGGTAATTATCAATTCCATCGCCCACACTGTTAGAATTGTAACCACTTCTTGTTCCCTAGAAATATTATGTAACTTATATTCAGGAGATTAGAGCACAGCCATTATGAGATATAACAAAATAATTACGTCATCAAATTAAAGTAAAATAACAGCCTGTGAGTATCTCCCCTCTCCGTTTGAGGAGGAGGTTAGGAACTTATTCGACCACGCTGCTACAATGCGGGATGGTGGATACACGTGGCAGAATTTAATTGAAATAAGTTACATGCAGGTTTCTTAACGACGCAATCCTTTGCCAAATAAACATTATAAGCACATCGTAATTCAGATGTGGCCAGGCTTCTATTCCATCATAAAAGCTTAATAGGTTCAAGTAATCGAAACGTATAGTTCTAGGGATTCGTTAAAAGTCAACGCTTTAATACGTTTATAGTGTTGGACATTCGATTGTATTTTGTATTCTGCGAAAACGTAATACGATAAAAAATGCAATTTGAGGCGTTTTCCACAGAGCACCGAGCCCGCCAGCGATCGGCTGCCGGCACGCAATGTTTTGTTGGTTAAGTTTATAGTTACAGTAACAAGTTTTATCCGTACAGTCTATACGAATATATAAATGCGAAAGTAACTGTGTGTGTATATCTATCTCGCTCTTACGCCTTCACAGTCAAAGTACTGAAGCGAATTAGATGAAATTTGGTATGAAGCAAGTTTGACCCTAAGGAAGGACATAGATTATTTTTTATACCTAACACATAACGATATTACCCTTAAACGTAAGCGTAGTCGCGAGCTACAATTAGTATCCTATGTAATAAATAAGGAAAACACAATCTAGTTTCTCGAAAGTTCCAATATTAAAAGAAAATATAGTGCATACAAACGTCGATCATAGTACGGTTACAATGAATACAATATATTAAAATACAATAATTTTAAAATAATTTAATTAAGAAGAGACGATATGGCCCAGAGGTGGAAAAACGTGAATCTTAAAAAGAGATTGCAGGTTCGATTTGTAAGCGTCAATAAATTTTCATGCTTTTAATTTGTGTTTATAAATCATCTCTTGGTGTAAATTAAAACATCGTGAGAAAGCTTGCCTCAACGGAACCGTGGTGGAATTAGCTAACACGTCTAAGGCCGTGTTTTCTCAAGAGGATTGGAGGCTTTAGCCAAGCAGTAGTACAATTACAGGCCGATATTTAATTTAATGAGTATAATAAACAGTTAAAAATCTTTATATAATTTAAAATGTATGTAATTAATATGAATATTTGTTAAGTATTCAAGATTAGTTATGAGCATCTGTAGTCATACGCTATGATTCTAATATATGACTCCTAATATATAGCCTATTCCAATGGAAGTAAGAAAAAAGATAAACAAACCTTCGATTTAATTTGTATGTTGTTATGTTACCTTGTATTTCATGCGATTTGATAATAACTTAGCTATATTGTTCTACTAAGAGTTTATGATTAATATATCTTTATTTATAATGCAACAGTATTACACTTGACCACTTATTTCCACTTTAATTTTACGTCCAAAATTTCGATAACAGTTTAGCCGACGTTCAAAACGTCATTTTTTCGCAAATCCATAGCGAATATCATAGATTAATCAAGCTTTCGACCAATGATATCGCGTCAATTTGCTATCAATTTTTTTTTATTTGGCTTTTCCCCTCTTTTGGTTGAATAGAGTATACAACAGTCGTTGACTGTCTGTTTCATTTGACAAACTCATGAGTTTCTTCCCAGTTTTTCTTGATAGAACCTACCTAACGTTAAATTCAATTCAATTATGTATAATTACGATATCATAGTACTTGGTGGGGTACTGCTTTGTGCAAGCCCACCTAAGTAGGTACATAGTAGGTACCACCCACTCATCATATATTCTACCGTTAAGCAGCAATACTTTGTATTGTTGTGTTCCGGTTTGAAGGGTGGGAGAGCCAGTAACTACAGGCACAAGAGATATAATAACTTAGTTCCCAAGGTTGTATTATTGAGATGTAAGGAATGATTAAAACGGTGCCAATGTCTATGGACAGTGATCATTAACCATCAGATGGCACATTTGTTCGCCTACCTATTTAATTAAAAAACTTGAATATTGAATATAGAGTAACTACTTACTGCTATTTATTTTTAGTAATAATTATTGTCGAACTATCGAGTGATTGCTTTTGCTCAACATTTGTACGTTGACTTTAACGAAAAAAAAAATAAGGTAAAATTAAAGCGTATTTTGACGGCTTAAAAAAAACAATATCGTAAAAACTTTTTCGTAATTTGCATGTAAATGGTTAAGTACGATGATAATATGAAAAATCTGCCAAATATCTTCTGTGATATAATACCTTTTTATTATTCACCCTGTTTTATATTTCACATTTTAAATCAAAACAATTATACATCGGATGAAGCTTAAGTTTCAGACAAGGGGTGAATTCTTAAACCTATTATTTTAAAATTGCCAAAAAAAAATTATCTTTGTACATTTGAAAAGAGACGCTATTGTATGACACATAGCGTTTAATTCGCAATGTCACGTGTCAGCTTTTCACAATTCACGTTAGCTATGATTTGGCATTTTTCTGTACGATGGATTCTCTAGTGCACGGAAAATTATAACTTATCAACTTCAAATACGAGTTAAGTTCCCGGAAGAGTTTAAGGGCGTTCTCTGTTAAGAGTTAATGGTTATTTCGCTTGCATTTGGTAGATGGAGTGTGTTGATAATTTGACGTTTAATGAAGCGAGTCTGCGTCTCCGGAAGATGGTAGAAAAATACTCGCAGAGGATGCAAATTTTCTTCGTAATTGTGCGTTCTATTGTTTCGTTTATGAAGCGAATGAAAACAGTTTCTACGGTTTTATTTCTATGAATGCAATAAGAAATAAAACACCATCCCGTATTCTTTATTTTCTTTGCGAAGACAAAGACAATGAAAATATAGGCTTAAAGTAATAGTCATTTATTGCTATGATATTTACTCCTTTGAATATTTTTTTTTATTTCTGTTTCTAAAATGATATGAACTTAATGATGTTTTCAAATTTACATTCACAAACTCATGTTGAGTAAATAAATAAAGTGTTATATTAACGTGTTATGCAACGGTATTTAATGATAAACTTATAAATGATATTTTTTTTCAGATTTTTATGTATTTTTATGTAGAATATTTCATATGTATAATATTTGATTTTTTTTAATAATGATTATAGTAAGAACAGAATGACATTTTTTGGTATAATTTATATTCCTAACCGTTAGTAGTTTTACATTCAATTTATCTTGTAAAATAACGTATCAAAACTACTTATAAAAGCCTGTCACATTGAATACGTCATATTTTGTTATTGATATCACTTGCGGCGAGCGCCAGTTTCATTTATGATTACTTTAAAATTTTCTTTACATAAATAGACTGACCTGAATGTCAACAAAAAAAGCTATTTTCATCTGCGTTTTTTATTGTCTAATTAAATATCGTATCGCACTGTATCGCTTTTTATATCAGTCGTAACAATATTGTCTTCTTTTTCACACAGGAACCCTTCAAAAAGGAACCCTTAAAGAAAACCGAGTTCATGTGAGGTTCTTACTCACTCCTACGAAATGGCTAGCTTTGGTACGGATCGGAGAGACTGCGCCATCGTAGCAATAAAAAACATCATCGGCGCCTCTCGTGATGTGTTTTGCATGTGGCTATACAAATAAACGATTTTTTTTGTTCATAAAAACTAAGCACTTTATTATCTTTTTAATGTAGTTTAATTAATGTTATCTAAATTAAAAAAAAAATATATATCTAAAAATTTATCATAATCTGCAAATCTAGTTGATTTAAATTTTTATCAAAAAGAAATCTCTTAATAAATCTATTTTAAAAAAGGCGTTAATCAGAGAATGTACCTTTTCTATTTAAAAAATATTTCAATGCAAATATTTAAAAAAAAAAATTATACATCATTACGCTACAAGCCCCGGAAACGGAGCAGTCCCGTTTAATGTCACCAACATTTCAAACTACACCGAGCGGCTTAGTTTAAGATAAAATGTAAATAATATCTTTTCGATATTCGATGATGTCATTTGCTTACAATGATGTATAAATTTAATCATATAACAAATGATAATAAAATTAGTGACGGTATTCATAAAAAAAAATTTATATATTGTCGATCGGAAAATTTCCAAAGGAATTATTCGGATATCACAGCACATTGTTCACATACCTATGTACTTCTAAAAACCGATTATCATGCTGACCTCAGTGTTGTTGAACCCGAGGCTTTTAATTGTAAAGGAGATTAACTCTTATCTGATAGAGTCTAGTGTGAGCATTTGTAATAACATATTTATTTCTAGCGTTTGACAGCTGTGGGCGGCGCGATTTTGTCGATAACGCTGAGCGGTTCTAATACGAACTAAACGCATTTGATTTAACATTTTCATACAACTATGAGCCCTATTTTTTAAAATATAAGACCTAGTATCTTTTGTATTATTTATTTGTATGAATATTCTATAAGTATGGTAAAGTTTTTCTAGTGAATCCACTTAGTATAATTTGACGGCACCTTTGTATTATTTTTAGTTTTAAAACTCACACGTAAAATTAAGGATTTTTTTTTTGCAACAACAAATTTACCTTTGCAACATTTTTACCAAAATTATCAATTTAAATATATATATTATCTGTGTCGTTATTAAGGGAAATTATCTCTTAATTTAAATATATATTTGAATTTATGTTTATAAATAATTTTATTAGTCTGTAGTGAGTTATCGTAACGTCATGAGGCATTGCTCATTCGATTGTATATTTATCGGCGAGTCATTAGAAAAACTGCATTTCACGTATTTAATAACGTCCTCAATACACACCCCATACAAGAAATCTATTAACGTCAAAACGAACGTTTTAGTAATCCATCAAGCGGTGCCCTTCCAAATGAAAAACATTTTACGTCTTTAGGCGCGTTAACGTTGCTATTTTTCAAACACTTAAACGGTACCATCGCTTGGTAATATTTTAAATTTTTATTTAATTATTTATTTTTGTTATAATTTATTAAAATTTCCCATTCATAGACAGGCGGCAACTGGGTTACCTGATGGTGAGCGATTATTAGGTACTCGAAGCATTTGTTAGGAATATTAACAATCCCTCTACTACTGGTACTGGACTAGTATGATGAGGATAATGATATATCTCCTGGCTCACCTATCTGACTAAAATACGGCTAAGCTTGATTATTATTGGCAGTAAAATTAATAATTACATAAAATAACATCGACAACATCCAACGATTCCAAACTGCATATGCGTATTAATGATTAATTGAAAAGTTTATATTTCGTACAACATTTATGAGTGTGGTACTCACTCACTATTAGGTTGAAATTGGCAATAACAAGAACGCTACTAAAAAAGTAACAGAAATATCTGCATTAGTAATTAATATAAAATGGTTTCGATTAAACCAATATATTGAGAGCAAACGGAGTAATTTAGTTTAGTAACAAATGTGAAGGTTTTTTTTTTTTAATAAAAAATAAAGTTTTTAAATTGAGAACAATTTCGAGTCGAATAATTTTATGAAACGATGACAAAACTCGGAACGTCTTCATAATATAATGGAACATTGCTATAAATTTTGAATACAAAGCTTACCTAAAATATTATCCATAAATGTAACGGAGTTCGTATTGTAAAATTTTATATACTAACCTCTTTTAGTGTCCATTATTATGAAGTTTAAATATGGAATCCCTAAAAAAAATATATCCTACAATTTGATACACATTTCCTTTAAAGCCCAACATTACAAAGTTTGAATATAGAATGATTCTTTAAAAATAAATCTTCATTTAGAAATTAAATTGGAAACACCTATTGCAAACTAGGCAATAAGCAATGAGTAATTTGTCGCCTGGTGAATAGCACGATGCAAAAGGAATTCACTGTCTAGACTCGAACGGTTAATGGGTGCAGATCATTGTGAATTGCATTCCCGGTATTGTTGATGACATTTTTAATAAGTTCAAATTGAACCGTCAGCAATTTAATGTTCGATAACACTATTTATTGCTTGATTGCGAAGCTACTAAACGCTGTGTAGTAAGCGTTTATTTATTTAGTACTCATAACTAATTACTGTCAGTAAAAGCAATATATTTTTAATACTAGCTGAACCTCTCGCTGTACCCGCGTGAATTTTGTAAATTTCACCTATAGCATACAAACAATCCTCTTCTATCCTCCCCAATTTCATTCTCTCGGAGGGTGAATTAAAAATTAGCCTATATTATTCCTCGGAACTCAAACTATATCCATATCATATTTCATATAAATCGGTTCAGCGAACAGTTACTTTCTCATTTATAATATTAGTATACATATACAAAAATTAAGCTAGCTATGATATTACATAATATGACGTGTACAGACAGCTAAAGTAGATGTTACTAAGTGGCTAAAATTATTAAAAACATTTAAAAAATAATATTTATGTTATTGCTTTTTGAATCATTTAAATTCTGCACAGTTGTTTTTTAATGCATTTATAAGTGTCCTTGGCTATTATTTATAAAACGATATTTTTGTGGTTCTTTATTGATTACGCTATACATTTAGGGATCCATTCAAATTTGAATAAAAAAACCATGAGTAAGGAAAAAACAAGGGCGGAAGACTAGATCTATATATAAATTGTAACTTTTTTCCTTTACAAGATCTGTCTCATTATTTATTTTAGAATGTACGGTACTTATCTAAACTATACAATACTTACATTCAACTAGAAATTTTAAAAGGTAAGTGATGTTTATATAAAAAATAAAAGAAACTTGAGACGTAATCGAATGAAATCGTACGAATTAATATCTTAGTAAATTTGAATTTTTGAATGAATTTGAATCGTCTTCAAACATTACTGATGAAATTTTGTAAGTTTAGTTTATTGTTATTATAAATATTTCTTTAACCTAATTAAATATTTCCGTGTTTACTTGATTTGTTAATGTAGTTAGTATTTCTTAGTTGTTTTTTTTAAACTATAAATAGTTTTTTTTTGGGAATCTACTTAATGCTTTTGTAGCTACAAACATTTGTTTTGAACATTCTGTAAATACGATTCTCATTACGATTTTAAATACCAAAATTATTTAACACGTCAATGGAAATAAAACTAATTCTAAAAATATGAATGGAAAATCGTTTTATGTATCTTCCGACTCTATATTTTTTCCACCCGTCAATCCTCGTCATTGCTATAATAATATTTTCGGACGTCAGATTTTTATATTCGATAAAATGGAGCCTGCGATCCGCCCAATCAATCGCTGCTTTTAATGGACTGTATTTAGAGAACTAATGGTATTTCCAAAGACTAATTTATAGACAGTATACGAATAAAACATACACAAAAAAAAAATTAAGATAATTATTATTTTTTTACGCTTAAAGTTTAACAAAAGATTCAATAATTGTTATTTATTTTATTTTTCCTATAAATTTAAAAGATGACGGCTAAGTTTTAAAATTGTTTAATTTTATTCGATTTATGAACCTGCTTTGAATCAATAAAATTTGCAACGAGCAACAATAAAACAAGATTTGTTTAGTTCATATTGTACGTTTAAAGAAATGCTGAATAAATATAATATGTACTTAAAAATAAAGAGATACATTTTGTCTCGTAGGTATAAACCTAAGTTACATGTATCTGAATTTAATCTGTGGCAGCGATACCAAATTAAGCATCCAATAGGTATCAGATAAGCTTAAATTGAATCACCTTCAAGTTTGATTGAAAGCTAGTCACTGAGTCGACACTTGGAGGCACAAATTAATTAGGGCGGCTACGTCACACATTTATCAATACTAGAATTTTGATCTTGATAAGATAAATGGTAGACTGTTGTAAGTGAGCACTGATTACAGTATGCGGTATATTAAAACGAAACAAATAAAATTACAATTCGAAAAAATAATGTTTTTTTTGTTGTTGTGTTATACTAAGAAGATGACTGTAAAATAAACAATGATAAGGTAATATTCAATAATAAATTAAAAAAAAAACATGTATAAGATATTTTAAATAATAAGAAAAATACGAATTCAAAGACGTTAAATTAGGACCCGAGTGTAATTCAAACTAGTCATGCGATTATAATCATTTATAGATTCCACTGATATATTTTTTACAGATAACGCCCTAGTAATCGTACTCAAAAAATAGTAAAATCAAAAATAACTTGGCGGAAGGGCTTTGGGTAACTACTGAGTTTCTTGCCGTTTCTTCTCGGTAGAATCTACACTCAGAACGTTAGTAGCTTTACTTAATATACTTCTGTAAAATGGCAATTCAAAAGTGCTTGTAAAATCCTACATCAACAGCCTACTCGAATAAAGTATATGTATTTTGATATTGTTTTATTCTTTTAAGGAGAAATTTAGGACTCGAAATACGGAAATAGTCGAAGTTTATTCAAGACATTATTCATTATTGGTTAACTAAGTATTCATTCGTCTTTTAAAATAGAGCATGATCAATATTTGACTCATTTATTACAAATGAAAACCTAGTTTAAAAATACATTCATAAAAATAAAAAAATCTCAACGGAATTTCAATTTACTCGTATTTATAGTTAGTTCTAAATTCAAATGTGAAATTGCAAGAATAAATTAAATTAAAAGTAATAAATATTAAAATTAGAAATTGCCTTAATATATGATCACTATATTATAAGTTTTATCACATTGAATAAACACATTATAATATTATTATTACTGTTTATGAGATATGAACATATATCAAATATACATATAAGTAATTTTAATATACAGTCAAACATCAAATCAATTTATTTTGAAGTCATAAAGACGATTTTATTAGCCTTACGTGAATCATTGCGCTGTATATTATAAGAAATGAAAATATGTATATATAAGGTTTGTTTGAATACAGAAGAAAACGCAGCGAGAGACGTCGTAAATCACCGATAGTGACACTTACGATTACTGCAGCTGCATAATCCTTCGAAAAATAGTACCCCAATACGATTTAACAATGACTTGGGAGTTTTTTAAACATTCAAAAAGCCCGAGGAGGTTCTGATAGAGTGTCGTTAAAATACAATAAATGCAATGAATTTCACAACAAAAATAACACTCGAGCGCGCAGTGTATTTGTGGTTAAGTATTGTAAAAGACAATTTTTGATCTCGGTCGACAGTTGTTAGTGTTTATTTAGATAGAACTACTGCTATTATAATATAGTATGCTAAATTAAATAATTCATGTTGACTTATTATATAAGAACAGACTCATAACTAACCGAAACACGCTATGATTGAATATCAAAAAGTGATACGTGATTGAGATAGGTCATGACTTATAATGAAATCGTTTAAAGAGTACACGTTTAAATGACGAATCGCGAGATTCAAGTGAGTTCTCGCAGAATAGTACTTTACTGGTTTACGTTGAACGGGCCAAGTTTTTTGCCAATTGTGACTGTAAAAGTGTATTACTTCGAGTGCTTTTGTGTCGTCAAGTGAAACGTGAATAAAAATACTTTTGTTTTATATTCCAGCGAGAAAATATGTTGACCCAGTGTAATAACTAGCTTAATATAAAAATACATAGTAGGTACATATAAGTATATTCAAATCTAAATTAAAAAAAAGCTACAATACCATTACCATTAAGAATAGTGGCAGCCTTTTTCCTATTGTATGAGAATTTTAAATAATGTCAGTCAAAAGGGCCACCTGATGGTGAGTGGTCATCACCGACCATTGACAATAACGCTTTAAAAAATATTAACTATCAATGCGCGAACAACTTTGGGAGCTAAGATGCAGTTACACTGGCTTATTCATCTTCAAACTGAAACATAACAATATTAAGTATGTATTACTATTTAGCCGCCAATATCTGATAAGTGAGAGACAGGCCAGATAGACTTGCACAAATCCTTTCATCAACCTAAAAATTATATATAATATCAAATACCATCTAGCGCTATCAGTGTTGATTCGAAATACAGAAAGTGATGTCGTAAGTGAAGAAAACAGTTTATACGACACATGTAATTTGTTTTGTTCCACTGAAACACTTCTGAGTATCCATCAATCGAACAAAGATGTCCTGATTGAACGGTAACACAATATTCGGTAGTGAGGCCAAACATTTCCGGAGCAGAATGTTATTTTTATTTCATTTCCATTCTTCGTAAACACAATACCTACTTCATGCTTCCAACCGCTTGGGGTTTCATTTGAAGATCGTATGAAAATACGTAACGTGAAATAAAACCTACACGAATCAATTTAATAACATACCCTTCGTCTTTTTAGGAAACTAAAAAATGGGATTTTTTTTTCATAAATAAATCTGGAATTCGAATGACATTTTTTAAGTAATATCAGCGTTATACCAGATCAGATGGTAAATGGTAGGTTTCGTCCTTAGACGTAAGATATATTTAATTCCATTGGCTTACCTTTTAAACACAGTTATTCAACATTATCAACTGGTACTATTTTTATGATACTAAAGGTGTGGAATAAATGATTATTACTTAAAATTTAATGTCATTGAAATAAATAAATTGAAGAAAAAATGTACTAGAAGATGTTTTGAAATAACGAACTTGAAGCTTAAGCTTAAAACAAATGCAAATGGGAGAAGAACGATTTATTAAATTTACGTAATAAATTTAACGATACAACTGAAGTCAGCAAGACTCAGCAATTTACTAAAAACAGCCTCCCTGTCTTGCAAGTTGAACGAATCGCTTAGCGAAAACATTAGCTACGGCTCAAAGGCTTTTCAAAGCAAATTGCACGTGAAATTCGACAGCCAATGCTTTCGAGACATAAAAATCTTGTGCCGATACTGTGATCATCCGCCTTGTTTAAACTTTAGATTGTATAGTCGATAAGCCTTATCATAAGGACAGGAAAAGTTTGAAGTATTTAACATAATATGCATTTAATATTGTCACGACCTTACTAATACGAGGATCAAGATAGCCCAGTGACTAGAGCACGTGAATCTTAATTGACAATCGCAGGTTCACGCCATTTTCCTGGTGGTATGACTTTGTGCAAAATTAGTATCGTTGTTTTTTGTGCTTGAGACAATATAATAGGCTTAAAGGAACAGTACCTAAGGTTGGTGACACATTGCTGATGTGAGAAATGGTTAATATTCCTTATGGCACTAAAGTGCTATGGTCATCATCACAAACATCAGGTATCATAAACCTATTTGCGATTCCAGTCGTTGTGAATATATTGTTATTGATAAAATTTCAAAGATTTAGTACAAAATCAACCTTATGAAACTGAAATGACATGTTCCTTGCGCTCGGTTATTACATGAGCTCAATCACTCTATAAACCGGGACACAACAAAATTAAGAAATAAATGGCACTTTAGCGATAAAATAAATGACGGCCGAGTAACTCAAGCTTATTCAAGTATCATATAGGCGCTTTAAATCGTCATGTTAATAATTTCAATAGAACGGGAATGTTCTTATGATCGAAAAGGAATGCAAAGAAACTCAGTAGCTTCTTCCTTGAATCAAACATATATAAGGAATCCGAATTGCGTAAGATAAAGATTCCCATGCAATATTGAAAACAACGGACACGGTTTGTGTGTGTGTTTAACGAGTCCTTAGCTTCTTAACTTCTCATAACATCTTATAGTAATGTTATGCTTCACTTAATAAGGTATAATATCAACAAAAGCCACCAGCGTATCACTGCGGTGGAGCGGTTCGGTGGGCGTATTTAAGTGTTTACATAGATCTTTGTAACTCTCGTCAGAGTAAATACTTTTATCGCTATTGACATTGTATTGAGTTACCGTCTACTGAACAACTTATTTTGATATCCAATGTAAATAAATAATACGAAAAAATTAAAGATACTCTTGTTTTTTAAAGGAAAAAATAATTTAAAGACATTTAAAAAAAATCTTTGACAATGTTCTTCGAATGATTTGCGTTTTATACACGCGTCATTGAAATTAAATTGCATGGATGACAAAAAGACCAATGACATGGCTTTGTATGTAGAAGAGAACAAATTGAGATATCTTTAGAAATCACACGGCGGAAACGAATTTAATTTATCGACGACTCATTCAAGCTGAGACAGGTTTGTTGGACAATTAGAAGGATCCACGTTATATTTTCATTTATAAGCAGCTCTATTACAATTATATAAAGATGATATTGCTTTAAACTTGCTGCATTAAATTGTAGCAAACAATGTTCAAGTGACGGAACTTAATAGGTTTTTAACAAATAGCTAAACATTTTGTAATTCGAGGAATATTTCCAATGGATAGTTTACCTGACAAAAGACGGGCCGCCTCCATTTGTTCGTTATCTCGTCGGACGTCAACATCTGCCGTTTTTTTCTTTAAGATGACGACTGGACAACTTATAATACGTATTTGTTCAACTAGCCAGAAAATCAGTAGCCATTGTGTTTTTATGAGAAAGGTGTAAATAAGTTTGTATTAGTATTCGGTACGGTTGAATTGCATATTGCCTATTTTGACGTAACATCTTCAAGCTGATTATATTGTTGAACTTTTTACAACACTTCTCATTGCATTCGAATTAAATGAATGACAAAATACGTTGTTTGATCGTTGAAAAATATAACGCTAATATTTAATATTATTTTTGAAAGAATCGTAGAACTATTTATTTTTACACCTTTGATATTAAATATTGACTAAATATATACTTAATAGTACATAGAATACATTTATAATAATAACAGTATACGTATCATTAAAAATAATCATACGAAAATTAAATTATTAGCCCTTATAGTTTAGATAAACAATTTGCTGGTCTGCCTTTCTAAAATAAATGGAACAACAGTACGTTAACTTCGACCGAAATCTATAGACTATTTGGTAGTCGTTGATCAATAATTAAATAATTTCTAAAAAACAAATTTATTAAAATAAATTATTATTATAAAGTATGTTAGAATAATAAAACCGTTACTACCGAAGTGTCCATCTCTCTGTTACGCTTTCACGCCTAAGCCGAATTTGATGAAGTTTCGTATGAACAAGCTTGACCCAAGGAAGGACAAAGGTTACTTTTTCATACCTAAAATCTACAAAAACACTGCGGACAAAATTTAATGGGTAATAATTTTAAAAATTGACAAAAATCTTTCAGAACTATATTATGTTAAGTAATTAATGTAACCTCAATGCTAACAATAACAATTAAGGGAATTTGCTCGGTCTGTATTAACAATAAACGGTATCGTTATAACTATAAATACGGTGCTTGCAATATCTGTCTGGGGCCGCAGTGAGTAAGGACGTTAGGATATAAAGGCAGTGGAAATGGTATTAAAATAAAACAATCGTACATTATAGACGGGAAAGAGGTATAATTAGAGACAATTCAGAAAATAGCTTACTCGTATATAATGTGCGTAACTCATACTTATCATAATGTAAAGCTCTCATTACAATAATAAACATTTAAGATAAAAATTAAACAATAATGGCCACAGCGATGTCATTTGACTTGCCATAGCTCTAAAAACAAAAGCGATATTATAATGGAATTTATTCATGTATATGCTTGATTTTTTTTCAGAAAGAACAGTTTTCCACCTTTATCTTTATCGATGCGAATAGTAAAAGCTTATTTAATATTTGTATACTATAGTCCGACTTGTGTAATGACGTCAGACAGAGAATTATGGAAGAAGACATTCTGCGCCGAGCCCAAATAAAATTGGGATGAGGGCAGGGCGATGATGAGGTATATTACTGTTCGTGTTGTCGGGTACGCCATTTCTGCTATATTCGTAGTTCTAGAGTGCAGACCATTTGCATACAGTACTGAACTGCCTGCGTTGGAATTTAATAAAAATATCTCAGCTTAGTCGTGTTTATAAAGCAAGTGTACGACGTGAATACTCGTAATACTGTTTTTCAGTCCATATATAAGAGAAGTAATTAAGTCCTATAAGAATACTATATAACTCATTCTTTCCTTTTCACGACATTTATTAACGATGATATTTTTTTTCTTTGATTAATAACGTATCGACATTACCAATAGTTCTAAAAAAGTATTTTTGTATTCTATTTTGAATAAAAGTTGCTTAATAAACTTAAAGACAAAGGACTTTTTAGTTCCCACGGGTGCTGGCGCATCGGTGATGTGAGTGATGATTATTATTGTATACAGTGCCATTTACCAATCTATCAATCTATTAAATCTAATAATCTAACGTTTATAATTTTACAGTTAAGTTGGTTTAAACAAATTATGTCTCAAAAATCGTGCTCTAAAGAAGCAAATTTTAGTTCGATGTCGCATCGATCATCTTTTAAATGTTGACAAAATTATAATTCAGTAATGTTATTAATATATAAAATTATTTATTGAAAATTAAAATCAATATTACAATATAAAAAAAATCAAACCACAATGAAACGATCCTCCTCCTGCTTCTGTTCTGAAATTAATCATTCATGGAGTTATTTGCAGCATTTGACAGAGAAATGATAGAATCATTTGTATTGCGAAATAGACAGACACAGTAGATGGCATTAGGAATTTCTTTAATCTACATTGCATGCTTACCATATGCGCTAAATTCATGGCATTGAATTCTACACACAGTGGATAATGAATCTAAAACTTCCTTTAATCGCAAAGCAAATTATTTTCGAAGATTTATTAAGCCCAAACAAAACACTGCATTGCACGGGCAAAGCATAGGCAAAGACAAATCAAGGCAACTCTATGCAGATAAAACACTTATAAAAGCAATATTTTTAGTGTACATTTAGCGAAATGTTATTAAGTATAATTTATGACGTCATTTTCATACAGTAAAGAACAAGGAATGCATATTGATCGAGTATATTCAAGCATTTTATATGAAGTAGTTTTTCTTTATCCTTCGTAACATTTTTCCGACGAGGACTAAAACTTTTCTTATTGAAACTTAGGCGAGGCTAAGGGATAATGCGGTATTTCGAAAGGATTTATAGGAGTCTGATTAGGACGAGAATTTTTCATAGCGTAATATATTATAATATACGTAAGTTTTACACATTATTTTTATGATATTAATAATACTAGTTGCCCGTCCTGAATTTGTACGGATAAAATAAGTTTTTATGTTTGCAAAAATATTCTAACAAAAAATGCAACCAATACGTGTATAGTTTAAATTGGACCTACTGGGTTAAATATAAACCATGCATCCACCCACCCACTCAAATACATACACCAAAAATTAATCAATCCAGCCATATATAATGAGTTCAATGATATGCTGTGTGTACATACACACATATACAGAATAATTAAATTATATATAAATATAAAAAAATAATTTAATTTTTAATTATATATATTTTTAGTCATTCGTTATATATTGAGTTCGTTAGGCCCAGCTCGATAACACATACGTAATCAAAACTCCCTTTTAAAGAAGAAAAATATTCCGTCGATATCCTATCAACATTTCATAATGTATTCTTTGAATGATGTAAAATTAACAACTTATAAATGTTTGGCTATGACCTCCTCTCTCTTTGGACTGAATTCGTATATTAATATTTTTCTTATAAATTATCTTCCCCTGGTATGAATTGCATATTATAATACAATATAATATCATTAAACAAGCGTTGCGGGAATATAGTTCTACCTATTAAACATGCAACTTTATTAGTTCACCAAGTTGTCGTGGACAGAGCTGAGTGATGAAACCAAATGAGAGATCTCTCTCACTAAAATTAGCATTCATAAGCCGGCACAGACAACATAAATAATATCAAATATTCGCCCCTATTACGTATTGTGATACGCATATTGCTATCATGATATTACTGCAATGCGTATAACATAAACGGTTATATTTAAATTGAATAATATTAAACTAATGTTCACAATGAATCTATAATATTATATTAAATAATATATCGACACATTATCATGTAATATAGTTAGTCTATTATAGAAATCAAGGTACAGTACAAAGGATCGTTAAAGACAAACAATTTACTGGAACGAAAGTTTAATAAAGATTATTAAAGTGAATTTCTTTTGGTGCAATAAAAGTAAAATTACAAGGTCGAGTTGAAAGTAATTATTCAAGATCAGGGTCGGATCGTTTGAGTAAATGGATTGAACCCAAAAAGGTTTTAGTTATGTCACGTGTATGAAGTTGAGCGCGTTTTGATCACTACATCACAATATTATACGCTCAGCTAAGCGGGCGAATAACAGCTGTTATTACATTAACTTTGTTTATCTATTATAAAATGTATTAAAATGAGCCGTTTCTTATTTAAATGAAATAATAAAAAATTCAGTACTATAAATATACTGAATTTGTTTACTCCTGTTACTCGACTGCATAGAGTCATTAACTCCTTTGTGGGACAATGTATACGTTTCTACAACATGATCCCAGAAAGCGTCCAAAATGCATCTGTAGCCAAATTAAAAAAAAAATGTTATGGAACGCTTGTGTGCGAATGGTTATACAATTAGTCAATTTATGATTGATACCACACCTTGGAAATGAAACGATCGCCTCCTGGCTATTTCTGTTCATATTTGTTTGTATAAATAATAAAATTGACAAAAATGGACCCGCTGAGTTTTTTTCGCCGGTCCTTCTCAGATCAGAGTACTTTTTCTGAACCGGTGGTAGTGTTTAATTTGACTATCAATAAGAAAGTGTAATGCTTCTATATTGAATAAAGGAATTTGAGTTTGAGTTGAGTTTGTTCATTAATCCATATAAATTTTACATAAGATTCAATAAATCGCTTTGCATTTTAATACATTTTACACATTACTTACATTGAATAAATTTGTTTAAAGTACGAAATTCACGGAAGTCGCAAAATAACATTAAATAAAATCCTTTCGTTAAAACTGATACTTTTACGAAATAATACAATGATAGCAATAAAGTTTATGTCAATATGCGATCGCAATGACGATACGTTATTGAAGACAACTTGTCTATTAAACTACTCTGTATTCGAGTCGACTAGTTGTCATGTTACTTTGAGAATATTGCTTCAGTTCTTGGCCGCAAATATGACGCCGCCCGGAGCCGATAGAACGAGGCTCTGTTTCAGAGAGTTTCCTCATTAACTGCATATCAAACATTTTCCGTGTATGTATTTTCTTATATATTCATAGAATTCATATATTATAAAACAGAACAAGTACTCAAAAAATACTTCTAGCAATTGCAAGAAGCGCTTGCAATTTTGATGGTTCGTATTTTATTGGTGGTACAATTATAATATGGAATTTGATATTACGTCATCGAAATGAATTAACAGAAGGTTCCAGAAAAAAAACGGTTTATTATATTGCAAAAATATATCAAAAACAGTTGAAATAAAATTAAAATGTTTTCCTACAATTTACTAGTAAATAACGTCAAATGGTTGTTTATCAAATTACGTATTAATTCTTAAGCCAATAAATAACCTATTAAGTTGTTCATAATGAAACTACTCTCCGCTTTCATTTTAAACAGTGACGATATTGTTCATAAATAAGTAGTTTACAATATAAAAATGATATTCAAAAGAGTTGTTTCATTAAACACGATTATGGTACGCAGAGTATGAACTCGTATTCGTCGCTTCGACGAATTTATTTTTCAGAAGTGCAATTTGCAGTTGAATAGAATGCAATTCGCTTTGAAATTAACAAAGGCGCTCTGTTCTCAGTGCATTTAGAAGTTGCTAAGCGAACTACGTTTGTATTTATTTCCACGCAATTTCCGCGATCGCAAGTTTCATTAGAAATTCTGGAATTAAATTAAACTTGGACCTGACGATACACCTTAGTTAAATACATTCATATATTTATAAAACAATCATTAAATCAGTATTTTTTAAAAAAACATACTTATTATTATCATTTATATAAAGATTTAACTCCTAGTAACAGTCTGAAAATGTTCCACTGCTCGTAAAACGCTTGCTTTTCTGTTTTTTTTTTTTAGTTAATTAACTTATGTCTCACTATAGCTCTGTTACTTTAGTTTATTAAACTAAGGCCTAAAATATGAATAATACACTTAAATATACTTGATATTTGTAGTGCATATACTCGTATGACTTAGAATAATAATGGTAATTTTAAGATAAAAATTAGTAAAACAAAACAAATCTAAATTCAAAACATATTTTGTTTCATATTTCACGATCAAAACAGAGCCTTATTCAAATCCCATGCCTATTTTAACCCTGCACATGTTTATACAGAATCACGATCACAACGTGTTACCCGAGTCGTGTAGCCTTTTATGACGAGTCTATTCCATGACCAGCGCTTACTGATACGGGAAAATCAGTCTTAGGACAAGGTAGGAGAGGCGTAGAAAAAATACCGAAATATAGGGTAAAGGTCTCTGCGTCCCGCTGGGACCGATGTAAGCGGTTATCTCGGTATAAGATTAAGATAGCAGTAAGGTCAGGTTTGGCACGCGAGCGTATACATAAGTTAAAGAAGTTGCCACAATGCTGGCATTTGCATCCGATTTTGTATGGAAAACGGAACATCCAAATGTCAGACTTGTCACGTTATTATTCATTCTCGTGAATGACTATTTCAGAAACGTGCTTAATAGAGTATCAATATTTCTAATTTTTTTTATAAATATGTACTAGTTCTCGTCTGCGGTTTCACTCGAGTATGAGAATGGCAAAGCAAACTTTGACGACGTGTATGCAATATTTCATGATCATCGGTTTAGTGGTTAACACATTAAATCGTAACAAAAAAACAAATTCAAGTTTGCCTCTATATATAAAATGCAAGTAATCAAAAACTTCTTAAATTAAATTATACTTATGAAAATTTATGAAAATTTATGAAAAAATTAACGAAATGAAAAATAACATGTAGTCATAGAAAAAAAACTTCAATCAGGCAAGCTGACCGATAAACTGGCATATAATAGACATTTTTTTTCTATTAAAAAGATAGCGTGAACGGTATTCACTCGAAACAAATTTAAGAGAAATTTTAGTATTAATTTATTTATATTGAGTCACATTTATTCGGATGGAAGTCTAACTAAGATATGGATCAAAGTTAATTTCCAAACATTTACCTTAGGAACAAGCTGACGCACGTACAAGTTTCATCTGACAAGAACATTATAGAATGTAGAGTACGTATCTCTCTCGTTATGCCGGGAAATAGAAAATATTTACTTGACATTCTATTTCTAAAGAATATTTTTAGAATCTGTGGAAATATAACTGTCATGGTTTAAATATCAAAATGTATTAAATTTGTTTGTAGATAATAAATTTAATAAAAGAAATAGAAACTGGTTTTAAAAATTGCATGCATGGAAACTTAACTCAGCATACAACTCTCTTAATTTAATTGATTAATCAATTTTGAAACAAACATTGTCCATTCTCTTAGTATATGAAAATCAATTACAGAGACATGCTTTTTGGCGGAGTTGATGTTGTGATGAATTTCCAAAGTTATTCCATGTGTTGGTGTTCAATGTCAGTTTTGGTTAGCATTAAAATCAGATATTTATATGCGTAGATATCTAGTAATATAAACAAAACAAGTCAAGAATTAAATAGTTTCCTACACTAATCGTACTCAATGACACATTAGAAGAAGGTATAATTAATCCACAATATTATCGGAGAACCTAACGAAGTCTATATTATACTAGCTGTTCCCGCACCTTCGTGCGCGTTCGATTTAACAAAAACGTTATTGTTCAGATCTCAGATTTTACTATAATTGATTAATTCTGTATTAGGCAGCTTTTGTGATTTTAAGTTGTTGGAGGCACCCGACGTGACTGCGGAGTGGTGGCATGCGCGAGGGCTACGCGCGGTACTGGACAGTATTTGGACATTGCAGGGTGACTTTATTATTATTATTATATTTTATATATAATTCTAAAATAAATGCTACTACTGATTACATCAACTATCTGCCAGTAAAAGTCCCGTCAAAATCGGTCCAACCGTTCCAGAGATTAGCCGGAACAAACAGACAGACAGACAGACAAAAACTGTAAAAAAAATTATTTTGGTATATGTACCGTGTATATATACATATGCATTTAGTAAAAAGCGGTTATATTAATATTACAAAAAGACACTCCAATTTTATCATATGTATAAATTACAAAATATTTTACCATTGAAACCAAAACTAATTTAAAAAAAAAACACAAATTCAACCATCACATCGTTTGAATCGCTGAATACTTAACTGTGAATAGTTATTCTCCGAAACGTATATAATCACTTGATAGAGTTGTAAGTGAGAATAGTAACAATACGCCGATATGGGACCCGGGATAGCGGTACAGAAAAGCCGTCCTTATTCAGTTAGGCGGTACATGGCATTCGTGACTTACATTCTGTATAAAACAATTCTCGGACAAAGGTTCTGGCCACGAGCGACCAACAAAGGAACAATGCGGCACGGGAGATGCCTGTGCTTCATTTCGATTGTGGACAAGCTAGATTTCGATTCGTTTCATTCTATACATTTTTACTTATCAATTCTTATACATTCTATCGAGGTCAATAGTCGTAAGGCCTTTAATAATGAGACAAACTGTAAGGTTGAACCTATAATCAATTAGTGGACTATTAATTTATTAGTGGAATATACTCGTACGTTCCTATTAATTAAGAAAATTGTTACTCAGCGTCATAGTTATATTGGAACATTAATTTTACAACATAAATATATATAATTTTTACCGTTCAATTTATCATATTAATATACTTCATGAATAATATGTCATTGTACTCATATCATTTAAAATTTCGGCCAAAATGCACAAATACACCACAGTAGGTACGCTTACTAAATCTGGACCGATCTGAAATAGATGTCAATCGGGAACATTATGGTTAGCAATCAGTTCTTCTATCCAATATCCCGCAGGGTTTCCTACAATAGTGACGAATCTATTTTGCGATGTACAAAAGCCGCAGTCAGCTAGGCTGCAGGCCACCCGCAAATAATAGAATACGACGTAAAATCGTATTGTCCACTTGCAGTAAATGTTGATAGGTCGACATATCTACTAACGTCTTGGCAACTATTGCTCATTTAAACTAACAGGAAACCTTTGACAATGCTAAAATAAAAATCGAAGATACATCATAATTCATAGATTCAATAGATTATACAAACCTTATGCATTTTGAACACCTTTGACCCACTAATGCATTATAAATTCAAAGAGTGAATGAACGTATGCTAAATAAGTTGTTTGGTAGGTTGGAGATGATAAAAACACTAGATAGAGGACGACACCGGATATCCATTACAATGCAAATTTTCTCCCTCACCACAATGAACGAGTTACCTGTCTCCAAACTTTTTGCTTTGTTCCCAGTCTACCCAAAATTGGACTATGACCGAATTTGGCCGGGAGCAGCGTGTCAACTTGTCACATCTAAACTGGACAACAAAATATAGAGCACTAAAGACCCGTTCTTAAATAGAAGTTCGGTCAAATAACCAGGCTATTTTAAGTAGAGTATTATTTTCTGTTGCTTTAGTGTTTTAGGGTTGGAGTGCATTTTTAATCGACTTCAAAAAAGAACTTACTCAAACTTCCCGTTTAGTCATATTTACATTTGCAGTGATTATTTTTTTTTGTAAAGTTTATCGTGGATTTAGTCAAAACAGTTAACACACTTTAATTCTATGTTAATATAAATTCGATTCACTAAAATTGTTTGTCAATATTAAATAGGTTTTATAAAACAAATATCCACAGCGTTTATTATTTAAGGGAAAATATACTTTCCACATGAAATAAAAAACCGATTTATCAACTGTTTGACTTCATTTGTTCCGTTAAAAAATTCGTAATCGATACGAGACAAGCGACAATCAACTTAATTATTTTCACAACATGTGATACCTTTACGTATAGGCAAGTGTATAAACTTCGGACGATTATAGAGGCAAAATTTAATTGCAACGTCGGCCGTGCATCAACATTCACCAATATTGACTAAACTCTTAATAAACCCTAATGGACACTATGTGGCCGGTATACAAACACGGGATCGCATTTACCAACGCTTTTAAAGCATAAAAAATGTCCTGATTAATCGATGGACATAACACGACACGAGAAATATTTTTATGCATCGTTAGGTAGATGCATGCTCATAAAAGCACTATCGTGGAGGATTATTATTTCTAATATATTTTTAATATCAAAGTGTATATTATTGGACGCAATATAATGTTACAGTTTTTTTGCAAGGTAATCGAGACTGATGTATGTTTGGTGCTGTCCCAGTATATTTTTTGTTCTTTTTCGTAATCACTACATCTGTTCACTTAGACCGATTAATTTATTCGGAAATTCCTGTTATTTTTTTTCAAACTCAAACTCAAAATTCCTTTATTCAACATAGAAGCATCACACTTACTTATTGATGGTCAAATTAAACACTACCAACGGTTCGGAAAAAGGAACACCCTGACCTGAGAAGAACCGGCGTAAGAAACTCAGCGGGTTTTTTGTTTTTTTTTTTGCCAAATTAAGTAGATACATAATTGTATATGAATAGAAACAACCAGGAGGCAATCGTTTCATTCCCAACGTGTGCTATCAAACATAAACTCACTAATTGTATAGTAACCTCTAGCACACAAGCGTTCCTTAACATTTTTTTAAATTTGGCAACAGAAGCATTTTGAATGCTTTCTGGGATCCTGTTGTAGAAGCGTATACATTGCCCCACAAAGGAGTTACTGACTCTATGTAGTCGAGTAACAGGAGTAACAAGATTGTATTTGTTCCTTGTACCAATGTTATGAGAATCACATTTTCTCATAAAAACATTAATATTTTTCTGTACATACAAAACATTACAGAATATAATATATTGTTCTCAATAACAGTCAATATATAACAACAGTCAATATCTTAATTTCTCTAAATTTATACCTTAATGATTCCTTGGCTCCTAGGTTATAGATTGCCCGAATAGCCGTCTTAAATATAGATATAGGAATTTATTACACTTCTTTTAATAAGACATTTATAACTTTTGGAATTGTCCATTTGATTTGAGTATCAATTCCTATCCAATAGATTTAGATGCATTTATAGGTATTCTTTATATTTTGTAGTATTTTATCCAAAATTGTCCAGTGGCAAGTGCGTGTGAATCTTAACCAAAAAGCACTACTGAGTTTTCATATGCTACATTTGTGCTTATAATTATATTTTTATAATTCATTTTATTCGTCCCAGCAGTGGGCTTTCACGTAATTTAATTTACTCAATACTATATTTAAATTAGTTTAGGTGTATACGCTGGCAAATGTTTGAAGCTGATTTTCTAAGCTGGATCGAATCCTAATTTTAGGCATAAAAAGCATTATAATGACAAAATATGTATCAGTTCTGTATATATCAAAAAAATATCTTTACTGATCTATATAGTTTAATGTTATGCACGATACACAATGTTTTCTGTTTATTATCTTCTAAAACATTTGAAATACTATAAAGTATTATTAGAGCCAAAATGGCCCAGTAGTTTGAGCGCGTACATCTTAACAGATTATTTCAGGTTCAAGTTCAGGTAACCACCACTGAATTTTCATGTGCTTAATTTGTGTTTATATATATATATTTTATTTTATAGGGGGCACACGAGCAGGAGGCTCACCTGATGGAAAGTGATGACCACCGCCCATGGACATCTGCAACACTAGGACGGTTGCAGGTGCGTTGCTGGCCTTTGTTATAAATCATTACGTGCTCGCCGGTGAAGGAAAACATCGTAAGGAAACCTGCATGTGTCTAATTTCAACAAAATTCTGCCACATGTGTATTCCACCAACCCGCATTGGGCCAGCGTGGTGGAATATGCTCCAAACCTTCTCCTCGAAGGGAGAGGAGGCCTTAGCCCAGCAGTGAGAAATTTACAGACTGTTAATGTAAAGTATTATTTAAGCCGGTATTCTACTATTTACATGGATACTTCGTCGAAACTACGTTCGATAAGAAATTGTCGTAATGAGGATAGTGGACAATGTGAGCAGCTATTTATATGATACTAAAGTAACCCAACTTGTTTTTGTAGTCAAATTAAAAATGACAGTTTTAAAATTTGATTAAGCCCTGTAATACATATAAGAAAAATAAGTAATAAAATTTATTGACGAATTAAAAGAACTTAACAATTTTAATGGTTATAGAAAAAAACTTTATAGACTTTTAAAAATGTTTTAAATTATATTCCGTTTATATTGGTTCCGTATAACAATAAAAGTTATCATTGGAGACAGGCAATTAGGTCTAAATTAAATTACGCACGACTGTAAAATACATATAGAGTTAAAAAATATTAAATAAAATACAATATTTTTAGGAATTAATTTTCCATTTTAACCGTGTGTCAACGTAAATGATAAACGACTTTTTGACGACGGTCACCGTTCCAACAATATCGTCAAATAGTTTTCTATTTCAGAGTTTTGAAAGCTTGTTTATTTTAATTTCAAATGATAAAATTTAAGAATTTGGTTAAAAACTACTTTGTAATATTAGATGTACTTAAAATAAGTCCTTGTAATACTGATATAGGGATTTTAACATAGAAGACATATTTTATGATATATTGGCGGACGAGCAAATGGACTACTGGGCTGATGGTAAGTGGTCACCGCCATAGACCATAGGCCCGGAGACAATGATGCCGTAAGAAATATAAACCATTTCTTACATCGCCAATGCGTCACCAACCTTGCGAACTAAGATGTTATGTCACACTGACACACACTGTTAGATACACTGGGTCACTCACCCTTCATAACCAGAACATGACAATTCTGAGTACTGCTATTTAGCGGTAGAATATCTGATAAGTGAGTGGTATCTACAAAGATGGGCTTGCAAAAAGCCCTACCACCAATAAATATTATATTATTATGTATATTACATATTTAAAGGTTATTGTTTAGTCATGTACGAGGAATCCGTTAAGTTTTAGTGAGTTTTGGTAAAACTTGATTTAATCTAAGATAAATTCAGAATAAGCTATTAGAAATATTTGAGTCTAGTTAAATATATTTATATGACGTGTATATGGACCCAATCTAATTGCGTAGAATTTGTAAATCAAACAACAGAGAGTTAGTTATACTTCTAATATAAATAATAATAATAATAAGCCCCCCAAAGTCCAACCTTTCGTCCAGACTCGAACACCTGAGTCACGTGGGGGGCGGACACCCGCAATGAATTAACTATGCGGGTGACTAACAGGGCAATGGCAAACCCATCGATATGGAGCTAAGAAGTAAGCGATCACGTATAATGTCGCTGCCCGGGGGCTATCGCCGGGGCACATCTGGAGGTGACGCTGGATGTTTCAGCCTGCGAACCGTCAGCAGCGAAGAGTTGAATAGGCGGGCCCTCGCTGGGGATAAACCCGAAAATGCTACAGCCGAACTAGGAGGGTGCTATTCACCGTCTCCATGCAATAGCCCAACCGTATCAATAACTTCAAATAACTAATCATTCAGATTTTCTCAAATACCATCATTAACTAGTAGCATGCTTTTAGAGGATGTTGTGCAGACGACACTTTCTGTCAATAAGCCTGCACCCACCACTAACGGCGTAAAAAATCGTAGGAAATGGAGTCCTGATATTAATAAATATATCCTACGCAAATATTTTGCAATCACTAAATTGGAAACAGACATAAAAGCGTATCTTACACCATTATATGAAAACTTTAGTAAAATGTATCCTGATATGAATGACGTAACCCGACAACGACTTGGTGATCAGCGGAGAGCTTTAATGCAGAAAAAGTTATTACCGCAATCTACAATAGACCAAATATACAATCAAGTCAAAATGGAATTGCAAAATATATCATTCACAAATACTCAATCTCAGAATTCAACATTGTACATCTCTACATCAAATAACACAGGCAGAAATTTAAAAATACCCACACAACAGCCACGAATGAAGTGGACGAAAGAACACAATGAGGCAATAATAAGAGCATACTATAAAATTACTCAACTAGAGTCAAACATAACCGCATATAGGCAACCACTTCACCAGGCTTTTATTGACACTTTTCCATACTTAGCACATACATACAAACAACTCAATATATTTAACCAAAAGATCCTACATACATTTTTAAGCAATGATACACAACGGTCTCTGAAGTTCATACTCTAATCTACTGCACAGCAATGGTCATAAGTAAGCAACTAGGATACAAAGTACGATCTAATACTAATGATTACAGACAACATATAAAACCTGAAAAACAACCACGGCAAATTAGGTTAGAAAAAGACATAGCAGCTTTAAGAGTGGACATAGGAAGATTAAGCCAATATATAAAAAAACAATAGATCGAAGAAAATCGTACGCGAAGTAGCTTTAATTTTAAACAAGAATAAAGTACATTCATCTCACGAAGGGAATAATATTACGCCTCAAGATGTTTTAGACACACTTAAACAAAATTTAGCGCTAAAAGCACATAGACTAGCTCGCTACTTAAAGGCTCTTAAGAGGAAAAAAGACAACAGACTGTTCATGACCAATGAAAAAGATTTTTACAGACAATTAGAACTTAGTGGCAGCAAAAATAATAGCCTCGGGCAATCAGAAATACTGGATAAAGATGATTTCAAAAACTATTGGGCCGATTTGTGGGAAAAAAGTGAGTGTCATAATGAAAGAGCAAGGTGGATAAAGGAAGAAAGAAAATGGGATTGTATTGAAGAAATGGAATTTTTAGTTTCAACAAAAGAAGACATTGAAAAAGTAACGCGAAAAATGTAAAATTGGAAGGCTACGGGGCCAGATGGCATACAAAACTTTTGGCTTAAAAAACTTTCTTTCTTACACGAGAAACTTGCTAAAAAATGTAAAGAACTGATTAAAGGAGAAGCACAATTACCAGACTTTTTAGCAAAAGGTATAACCCATATGCTACCAAAAAGTGCAGATACATCAAGCCCATCACAGTATAGATCAATTACTTGTTTGCCAACCTTATAGAAACTAATTACTTCCTGCATATCTAATAAAATTAACTCGCATATAGAATCCAATAACATATTAGCAGAAGAGCAAAAAGGATGTAGGCAGGGTCATAGGGGATGTAAGGAACAGCTAATTATTGATTCTACAATACTAAAACAAGTACATAAACACAATAGAAATTTACATGTAACATACATCGACTACAAAAAAGCTTTTGACAGTGTACCCCATTCTTGGTTAATTAGAGTTCTGCAAATTTATAAAGTAAACCCTACAATAATAACATTCCTGGAAGATGCCATGACCAAATGGAAAACAACTTTATCTCTTTCTAACGGAACTTCCAAAATTATCACAGATGAAATTCATATTTGTAATGGCATTTTTCAGGGTGATTCACTGAGCCCCCTATGGTTCTGCCTTGCACTCAACCCACTTTCGAATTTACTTAACCAAGTTAACGGATACAACCTATCTAACAGTACAGCAATAACACATCTAATGTATATGGATGACATCAAGTTATATGGTAAATCGAAAAAAGATATGGAAGACCTACTAACTATAACAGCCAACTTCAGTAAAGACATTCACATGACGTGATGACAATAAATATTACAGCTATAACAGGACATAAACCACACTTAAGTATCTAGGCATACAACAAAATAAATATATAAATCATACACAAATTAAAAAAGAACTTATATCAGAATATCTAAGATGAGTAAATATAATATGTAGACAAAAACTTAATTCTAGAAATTTGTTTAAGGCTCTTAATACTTACGCAGTTCCTATACTGACGTACTCATTTGCTATAATTAAATGGACCAATACAGATATATCTCACTTACAAATTAAAACAAGAACCTCATTAACTAAACACAAATATCTGCATCCAAAATCTGCTATTGAAAGAATGACCATTAAAAGAGAGAAATGGGGAAGAGGGTTAGTTGATCTAAAAATATTGTTGGAAAGCCAAATAAATAACATGAGAATTTTTTTCTATAACAAAACTGAGAGTTCAATACACAAAGCCGTGGTAGAGATTGACGACAAAATGACACCATTAAATTTAAAACAAACTCACGTCACTTATAAGTTACAGAACATTAGCGAAAAGGAGAAACTAGATTCATGGCGACAGAAACAACTACATGGCAGGGATATTAAAGACTTAGAACAACAGCATATTGATTCTGTAGCTTCAAACAAATGGCTAAAATTAGGTTACCTATTCCCTGAAACAGAAGGATTCTTGATTTCAATACAAGATCAAGTCATCAATACTAAAAATTACAGGAAACACATAATTAAAGATCCAAGCTCTCTAGACGACCGATGTAGAAAATGCAACAAAAATCGAGAAACCATTCAGCACATAATAAATGCATGCCCATTTTTAACACAGAACGATTACACACACCGATATAACCAAATCGCACATTATGTGCATCAAAAACTTGACATTAAACATAAACTGTTACCGCCTAAAGTAGAACCACACTACCAGTACACACCCAAAGCAGTTCTGGAGAGTCCCAGTTACAGGATGTACTTTGACCGAGCTATACTAACAGACAAAACGATTTATTGTAATAGACCAGACATCACCGTAGTTGATAAAGCTAACAAAACTGTATATGTAATAGACATAGCCGTGCCTAATACCCATAATATAAGACAAACAATTGCAGATAAAATACATAAATACTCTGAACTTAAAGAAGAGATATTTAGAATATGGAATTTGGACAAAGTGTATATCGTTCCACTGGTACTCTCCAGTACGGGAGTAATCCCAAATCATCTACACCATAGTATTAAATTACTACAACTCCCAGAAAATGCATATATCACCATGAAAAAAGCTGCCATCCTAACTACATGCCGTATTGTATGTCGTTTTCTTCAGGATGAACCTACATAAAACTTATTGACTACATAAATAAGATCATTTACTTGGCCATGCCCGTAAATGGTTTACAAAAATACCAGCTCTCGGCTGAGAAAAACACATATCGTAAATAACAATAATAATAATAATATATACCAATAAATTCAACTGAGACTTCAAATCAGCTAAAAAATGCCATAAAAATAAAAGTAATAAAAACAAATCCGTTGTAATCTTATCGTAATAGTTTTATAATAAAGCTATAATCCCTGTGTAGGTCACCTTTTAATTAAAAATATTTATTGGAATTAGCTTTATAAAAATGCTTTTAAATAATCTTAGTAGAACCAATTGAATAAATAAACGATAATCCTTCTAGTATAAATTGTGTTTATCTCAAAATGTTCTTGACATTTTGAGATAAATAATGAGGACCTTCCTTTTGATGAACTCTCAAGTATCTATCTTTTTGAATGGATTTGAAAAATTAAATTAGCGATACATTTATAAACTTATTACATTATTTAAGGTTATTCAACGTCAGTCTTTTTCCAACGAATATAAAATAAAAATATCTTTATTTAAAAAGTATTTTTTAGACTCACATATATTTATCGTGAACCAGCTGTGCCGACGAATTCATTCGTGTGGATTTTCGACACGAATGTACAGTTTTTTGGGCTGCATTTAGAGCATATTTCTTTATTTTTTATTTTTGTACCCAGGAAGCCCAGCTATCACCTTGCAGATTTTAATTTAAATCGAATCAGATATTTATTTACATGCACACGCTTAGGCTTAAGCAAAAAAAGTATTATTTGATTTCGAATTCTTAAATATATGATTATTGTGTCCACTTTATGACACGGCATTGATCTGAATAGAATTGACTTTGGAATAAAAAAAACAACTTGTAATGTTTAATGATTGCTGAGATTGTTATTACCGTTTAAATCTAATCGGACAATAGGAACTAAATGAGGGATAAACTTTTATATTATTTAATAAGAATATCCACAAAAACAATACTAGCTTGAATAAGCTTAGCACGATGCTGATTGATGATATACAATATAAAAAAATAGGGGATAGTACTTAAATTTTTCAGTGCCGTAGCAAAGGGACAACTGCTTCTACTACTTTAACTTGATAGGGCTTTATACAAGTCAGTCAGTGTAGTTACTATCCACTTATCCGATATTCTACCGCCAAACAGCGAATCTTAGTTTTCCGGTTTGAAGAGTGAGTGATTCAGTGTAACAACACACAAGGGACAGAACGTCTTCCAATAGTATCCAGTGTTGGTTGAGGTATGGTGTTGATAGGAACGGTAATTATTCCTCACGGTGCCAATGTCTATGGACAATAGTGACCACTTACAATCCTATTGCCTGATTTAAAATGGCCTATTTGGCCGTTCATGTACTTATTTTATATATTAAAATAAGAACAGTTAAAGTCATTATGTAGTTAGTTAAATATATACTTCTACTTGGTGGTGGTTTATTACTTGGTGATAAGGCTTTGTGCAAGCCCGTCTGGATGAGTACCACCCACTCATCAGTTATTCTACCACCAAACAACAGTACTCAATATTTTTGTGTTCCGGTTTGAAGGGTGAGTGAGCCAGTGTAATTACAGGCACAATGGACATACATCTTAGTTCCCAAAGTTGGTGGTGCATTGGGGATGTCAGGAATTATTTTATATTTCTTACAGCGTCATTGTCTGGCGGCTGTGACCACTTACCATCAGGTGGTCCATATGCTTGTCCGAAAAAACTATACCATAATAAAAAACTTAATGTATACTCTACGTCGGTTCCTAATAAAATAAATCTAAGTAAAAATAAATAGTAAGTACTATATTATATAAATACTCATCGCATTACACGATCAACATGCAACATGCATATCATAATATTCTTACGTAGTGTTCGCCAATTAATTTGTCTTATCCACTCTCATCTTTACCGCCTACGATATTATAATTTCACACTATACTTGATAAGGCTTTGTTTAATAAGGGGACTAAATACATAAGTCCAAGTTGGATCGCGTCTGAGACACTTGTTTAAGTGTAAACTGCTGTACTTTTGTGATAAAACGTCACATTTCCATAATTTAGCACGACTAAGTCCAAAAACGACTTTAATAGCTCCACGTGCTGCATTAAATGTAGTGTATAATGGTTTTTTTAACTGCCTCGGTGGTTTAGCGACTTTTACGGCTGCGGAGCATGAGGTCCCGAGTTCGACTCCCAGATTGGGTCGTTAAAATATTATTGAGTTTTCTATTAATCGTTCAGATTTATTATCTTTAGCCTCCAACAATAATTTATAGCTATAAATATATTCCACTTAAATATAAATACGTTTTTAATAAACAGCCGTACCATATTGATAAGGAACATACACAATATAGTACAATGATTAAATATTACTACTGCGGCTGCGGCTACATATAACTCCTACGGGCATCGCAGTGAGGGAACTTTACCAATAAACATTATTACCATAATAATAACGTTATATAAATGATCGTGACCCCATCTACTACAAAGAAAATACTTAATCACATCATTTATTTTAATTTACTTCTTGTATGAAGTAATTCCAAATATCGTTCGTATCTTTTTACGCCTCTGGCCAAATATTTCTTTAGGTGTTAAATCAGACCACGATAATTAGGTAATAAATATTTATAAACGAAACGCTGGTATCTCATCATGTTGCCGCAGGTATTCTGCTTCTTTTTTATAAACGTCAAAGCAGCCTGCATCCTCCAATAAGCTATTTATCATAAGCGATATTCGCGCTCGTGCAATTGTGAATTCTAATTGCTTTACTTAAAGTTGAATTTCGAACAATGTTTCTCATACTAATATCGGTTTTAAAAAGAAATAAAAATAAGTGTGAATAATCACAGAAGTACTTCTTTGCAACTGCTTTGCGAATGAGATTTCACAGTCAGCTAGTTAGGAATAAATGCAATATAAGTTTACGAGGTGCGATTTATTTTTGCCGACTTCTAATAAAGTTATAAGTAGGTTGGTAGCACAGCATGTGGTGATTTAAATATTACATCAGGCATATTGTTTTTATCGGAATAAAATAAAGAAATCTTATTGAATTATTCTTTTGCGTTTTTTATTATATTAAAGTAGGGAAGCTACCCGTCCTGGTTTATTATATGTGTCATTCAATATAAAGCATTTATATTGAATGACACATTTAATATATAGGAGAAATTACCTTGAATTTTTGGGCTAGGAACTGAAAATCTAAGACCCAAAAACTCCGGAATGTATAGAGGACATACATTATAGAAATAGTGAGCGGATATCGTTTACGACGAGTAGTGAACATTGTCTAAATACTTGACACATTGTCTGAATATCAAAGTCTGGTAAGTAAAGCTGTCATAACTGGAGAAAGAGCAGCCGTAGGACTTACGGTGTTAATTCACTTCAGATGTCTGGAAGTGAGATACCGTTAACTACTGTATGGATTCCGACTGTCCATAATAATGATCCACTATCACGGAAGCCAACACACTACTAAACCAACAAGTTGAATAATAGTTGTGGTTCTTGATTTTCATAATGTTGAATTTGGGTTCTGTTACCTTCTATGTAACTTGGTGGTAGTGGTCCCCCTTAACAACGGTGGTCCATTTGCCCGTCCACCTAAAAAGCTAGCCACTACACTAACGACACAAATAAATTGATAGGTCAAAACTTATTAGTGAATTGATACAGATAAATAAACGAGTATATGAAATAATCAATACGAATGAATTACAATTAAATCCAATGAAAAATATCGTGCATTAATAGAGAATCATTCTAGCATTAGCTCATTATAAGAATAGCTTAACAGCGACTCCTTTAGCTGAAGTTTAAAGTCCTCGTATAAACATTTCATTAACATTATTAGTAGGTATATTTGGTACCAAATTAGTGGACATTAAACCTAAACAATAAAAGTCTCTATAAATTAAACGGACGTCGAATAACAAGTTACATTTTAAGCAACACTGACGAGAGGCATATTGGAGTAGTAAAAGTTTTTATTACGAAGGAACGTTCCCATTCCATTGTATTTTGTACATGGACATACTATTTCATTCAAACAATAAATCTCTGAAAGACATAATATTATTAAAAACTTTATATCGTTTCTATATTAAGTCTTATTTATATATACAGTGACTAGAGTCCTGCGAAGGAAAGATCAGGAATGTAACGCCAAACTCTGGACTGAGGATACTACTGAGGATTCATTAGCAGAAAAAAATATTAACTTCTTAATGGCCCAATCCGGTATTCCAGCCTGCGACCTTGAGAATCATCATCATTATATTCGAAATTTTGTGTGTTTTTGCTTAGTTGCGCCCGATAAATTGAGTCAGTAGGGTTGTGTAAAATTTTATTATGATTTAAAAAAAAAGGTATATTATGTTCCTATTTCAATTTATGCTTAGTGAAATGCAGCTAAGATACATTCCTCACTTATTTGTATATAATTTACCTAATTAGTGTTTTTCCTGCTGTAACTATGGAGTGTCATTCACATGAGACGGCTTGACAACTTTATTGTGGTCTTCGATGCGGCCATTCGGTATTAAATTTTAATTAGATCATGTTCCATTATAAAATTTATTAGTCCCTTTATGGCCACTCGTTTTTTTTTCGTCAAATTTTATTTCCTTAAGTACCATTAATTCTGTTTTAAGACATAAGAATTAAATTATTTTATCAAATAAGATTATGTCGTCTTATGGTAATTAATTAAAATTCTGAAATGAGGGACGAGATGGTCCAATGGTTAAAACACGAGAATCTTAATCGAATATTGCGGGTTCATTACCTGGGCATTACTAAAATTTCAATTTATTAATCCATGTGTATTCCTCGTTTCGTGCTCAGTGATGACGGAAAACATCGTGAGGAAACCTGCACGTGTCTAATCTAAATCTGCCATATTATATATATCCAACCTGCGTTGTAGTAGCGTGGTGGAATAAATTCCAGCAGTGGATTATAAACATGCTGTTACTACTTTATAAATAATTTAGTGAATTTCGACTCAAATACGAAATGTCAGCGACACTTAATCTTCAAAGAGGTAAATACAAAAAAATCCACTTTATAAACGATTTACAATATTTGATGTTAATATAGATAAGATTGAAACAAAACGCACCGCAAAAGCAATGGATATTTCACAAGCTCATAAAGATCTCATAAAGTCGTCTCTAAAAATGTCCACCAATAAAACAATAAAGGAAGCAAATACAAAACAAAGAGAAAACTATAAATCAGACGATGCGGTGCTGTTCCCTCACAAACGTTACCAACCCACAGACTTGGCCTGACATCGGGCTGTTAAACGAGATTTATTGTTCATCATGACCAGAGAAGCCTCATTCTCGTAAATTTTTGTGTAATACGAGTAGATTGATACTAGATTCGAGCTGATAAGACCGAAATAGAAGTAATTGGTTTGTTTTATGAAGATACAAAGACCCTGGATAAGATGAACCGATTTAATAAGTCTAGTACACTACACACAAAGAAATGTTATTTAAAAACATAAGACGAAATTATGTTAAAATTTCTCATCGATTAATGTTTAATAATAACAAAACGGTTCTGGTGGCTGAGCAGGTGTTAAAATTAGAATTTATACGAACGAGAGCAGGTCGGTTGGGATTTCGTGAGCGCCATTCCGTTGTAATTAATTGCTTTTATTTATTTCTTTAATTTTTTTTAAAGGGATAACTTTAGGTCAGCTTTTGTTTATTATTTGATTCTTTCAAAATCTAATTGTAAGTGCAGACATAATTCCATTCTATTTCTACTAACAATACTCACGTATTTCTTGTTCATTTTATGTTTTATTTGTGAAGTTATGTTTTTTTATTTTCTAAGTCAGTTATTATTCATGGAAACCAATCACTAGTCAATTGATTCTTAAATACTTCATATCCTTATTAAGCTTTAAACAAAAGCCAGCTCAAGTCAGGATAAAGGAGATTCTGAACTGTTCGTATAAGTTTCCAGACAAGCATTTAAGTACATTTTGTAAGGTATAATTCCGTCTGTCAAAGTTTGCAATATTCTGATTAGTTTGCAAGTCAATTAATCAAAAGGATGATTGTTTGTGAGATGTATTGAATAGATTATATTAACTAAATATACTTATTAACAATTATACATTATGTAACCTACTTTTGTACCTATTTAACGTACGATCTATTGTAAATAAAGGCAGTATCTACTCAGCAGTCTTGGCTTTCATTCCTCTCTTAGGGCACCACATTACAGTTTGTATGATTAGTTATTGATCTTAGTTCGATTAATTAATTTCGTTTCATATGTAAATATTCATAAGAACAAATATATTGGAACAATTTTAAATATAATTAATTTATATTCACATTATAATTAACTACATTTATTTCTAATGATGCTTCGATTTCTATGTTCTTTTTAAGTTGTATACGTTATGCTATAATAAAAAAATGTATGACGCATATTCAAAAGTCATCCATACGTCTTATTTATTGTAGAACATTAATCATGGATAACGGCCGGTTCTAATTAAAGTATATGAAGGCAATTAAGGCGCTAAATAAAAGTTTTCATACAAAACATTGTTTCCTGTGCTTAGTCCGGGCGTGAGGCTGTCCAGTTTGGCCCCTGCTGTTTCAATTAAATCACTGACAATAGTTCAAATGCCTGACCAAAATGGTACCAAAATAGGCCGAGTTCTGCTGTCATGGTTATATGGACCGTGAGTTTTGATATTTTGTTAAAAATAATATAATGATATTTTCTTTATTTTAGCCGATTTTAGAATGGTATGGTATATGGTTTTAGGTGGTAGTTTAAGTATATGTTGTATATGTGTGTATAGTATATATATTTGTTACGTCTTATTATTGAAGATTTTTTGGATTATTATGATATACATGATTTTTTTTTTCTTCATTGAATAGTCTTTATCAATATTACCTATTTAGACTATAATAATTATTACCAAGAAAAATTTACTATTATAAAATTGTTCGCACAAGTAAAATCGTGTACACGAAACAATCGTCAACATCGAATAATTGTGACCATAAAATTATTGTCATTTAAGTATTAAAATTATTGAGTCAACACTGTAATTGTATTTATATCAGTTAAAACATGTTGGAATATGTTCGAAGCATTTTTCTTACTAGGAGATAAGTCATTGGCCCCGCAGCAGTATATCTATATAATAGTTACAATACACTACATTTTATGCTTATTTTTTATTGCTTTGAAAATTATCGAAATTAATGTTTATATAATTCAAAAATAAAATTACTTTGTTTGTTTAAATACAATAACAGAAATATACCCTAGTAAACAATAACGATAAAAAATGATGATTTTATTTTACTAAATATCAAAACTAACCGGTTTTAGTATAATCTTGTTAGAGACCACACGATTAAACGCATGTGCCGACAGAGCGCAGATAGTATCTAATCCAGATACCCCCACTCTTTAATTGATTATTTCATAGAGAATACGATTCGTCATACTACACGGTTAAGACTTGATAATGCAAAAATGTTAAAGTTCAACTATAAAATTACCATACGACCAAAACAGTATTAGACCATATTATCAGTTTTTAAGTTTGAAAATGGAATGCAGCTATTACGGAATATAATAACAGCAAAATCTTCACACGATTTAAACAATATATTCGACATTTATTGAAAGCGGTGTACTAAAAATCCTTTGCAGTTTGTAACGTTGAATTATTTTTTTCTTAATTCAAAATTTTAAGCGTGTATTATTAAGTACGCATAAAATAAATACAATTACATCGATTGATATTTACCAAATTTCTTTTGTTTTCAAAATGGTAATCAAAGTTCTACGTTTGTATGGCATTTGTGTAATCAAAGTATTGTTGATGGTAATCTAAAAAGGTTTTATGTGATTACACCGCGTATATAACGTACGCGGTATACTTTGAAAAGTTTATCCTACCGTTAATATGAACAGCTCGCTCTTGTAGAAGTAAAATAAACTAGGAATTCTATTATAGCTCACGTATAAATGTTTAAAATAAATACAAGGCTCATAAACTTCAGCCATTAGACCGTGACTTCGTTGCCCATAATACTAACGTACAAACATTTCTGTAGTATTAATTATAATTATTATAATAATCTGTATATTTTGATTTTATAAAAATATTAATAATAATATGAAAGGAATACGTGCGCAATCATTTATGCACACACATAATATGTGTTCATGTGTAAACATACACAAAGCCATATCGACAACATAAGCTCTGACAATGATTAATACCCAAAATATATGCATTATGTATACGTAACAAATGATATGTACCTTTTTTTACCGTTATAAGTCGCTTCAATTCAAAATCATCATCCTCCTGCCCTTATTCCAATTTACTTGGGGTCGGCACAGCATGTCTTCCTCTTCCATACTTCCCTATCTGACGTCGTCTCACAAGTAACATTCTTTCCAGCCATATCATCTTTCACTCATTCCATCCATCTTTTCATTGGTCGTCCCCTTCCTCTATATCCATCCACGTTCATGCTCAAGACCTTCCTCACAATATGTTCCTCATTTCTCCACATAACATGATAGCCGCCTTCCACATAAATTCTCGGCTATCGGTGCCACTTTCAAATTTCCTTTTATGTATCTACTCATATATGGACGTATAAATATGAAATAATTCCTACAAAAATACAAAGGGTAAAAATTTATGCAAGCCTTGTAACTGAGTCTCGAGCCTCGCATTTTCTACCGCAAAACGACAATAATTTAGTATTATTGTGTTCCGGTTTGAAGGGTAGAGTCAGTGTAACGACGTGTACAAGGGATATAAAATGTTTAGTTCCCAAGGTTGGTAGTGCATTAAAATAATGCTTAATATTTTTTACGTTTTACGGCACTGATAGTCAGTTACAATCGACTGCCCAATTTGTCAGAAAAAAAAAAATCCAAGCATAAAATAAACATATATTTTAATCAGAATCCCCTAAAATGTGAAGGATCGTTAAATATCATCGACACACACCCGGTCCTGATTGTGCACAATCGTATAACGATTTTTATCAATTTAACCGGACGTGGTTGCAGTAAATTTCTATTTAAGGGCAAACATCATAGGTCTCACAACTAGAATTGTCGATTGTCCCAGATTAACGAACCATATCATTACGGCTAATGAATCGGCCGTGTGATCTTATCTACCTATCAATGTCAGACTAAAATCTATTACTAAAAGTTGCATGTAGCTGTACATATTAATGAAACAGTTAAGTTTATGATGTGTGCAACTATTATTTTTTTTTAATTTTGGGAAGTAGACTGGTCTTCGAATTGATAATTGTTTATTTTTGAAAATACATATACTGTAAGAGTTAACTATATGTTAACGAGAATGTGCTGCTAAGGGTTTTAATATAATATGTCTTTTGTATTTGTTATTTTACTGGCTGATATTTGGCTCGGTCACCCTAAACTGACAAAATAAATAAGATACACAAAGTATGCTGTGTGTGCAAAAATAATGAATAAATTTAATCCACCCAATTAAATTTGGTAATCATAATCATACTCATTCAAAAATACAAATATAAAATATTAATCAATTATTTCATTAACAGCATATTATTTAGTTAGACTATAAACGCGTTAAATGGGTTGAGAGTACTGGCTACGTATTGCGTGCGAATTGAAGCGCTGACATTTGCGTTTCTAGTTGCATTTTAAGTTAAAGTAGAGTCGTTTGTTGAATAGCCAAAGTGCAATTTTCCATGATACTTAAGTTGTTATGTAATTGTAATAACAATAGCTCATTACAGCCTCAATAGTTCAACAGTATACGAGCTGCCTAACGATTTGAAAGTTAGAGATTCGATTCTGATCCCTTCGGCTATTGTCCCGACTAGAAGCACACGCTTTATTAGTTAGTACGCTACGCTTACGTTACGCTTAGTTGTAGAGGGAAACAGGAGTATTAGTACATAGGAAAGCCATAGCCAAGCGTTTATATCAAATCTAATCAAAATATACTTTATTCGAGAAGTCTTGCGAGCACGTTTGAATCATTTTACAGGATTGAATAAAAAAAATTAAGCTACCATTGGGTCAGACTATAGATTCTATTGAGAAGAATTGGTGAGAAACGAAATAGTTACTCTTTTTCGATAAACATTGACATAGATACAACAATTGAATTATTATTTATCTTGCGCGGACATTAAATGATACTAATTCCACACTTTTTTATCATCTGTAATACGCTTTATTGTTCAAAGTTCCCAACATGTAATTTAATTATTTTTTGTTATATAAAAAATAATAATTAATTTATATTTTTATTAAAAACAAAAATATCAAAATTTCTTTATCACAAATCATCAATTAAGGATTTAATCCGATGTACTGTCATATAGATAAAAATCAGATACGACAAAAAATACACCAGGATAACGACAAAGGATGCATTTAGTGTAAATGGTTCAAAACCCTATCTACACCACCTCATCAATTCTTATACAAAATGACTACAGATAGTGTGGGACAAGGGCGGTCTCTCTTGCAATCGCTGCGTCATTCACAGACTATATTATATCAGCTGATTGGAATTTATTATTATGTATATTCCGTCCGAAGCATACGTTTTTATAAAAAAATAATACATCATAATATTTTTTAAAGAGTGTTGTAATTCTTTCAATCATACCAATAAAATATTTATATGAACAATACTTCAATTAAGACAGTGACGAAAAAATTAAAATACGTCTGCGTCTCGGGACACCCGACTGAAGTGATAACTTAAAAAAAAGTCTGTCCAAAATACGGCTACCGTTGGGTTAGAGTGAGAGAGGAGGAGCCTGCTGCCGCTGTCGTATGCGCAAGGGAAAGGGAAGCCAGATAGACTAGCGCCGTAACGCGTTACGTAACGAAGCGAAATACCCTCCCATAAGAAGTTATCACTTCAAAAGTTGTCCCTAATAGAAAATACAAATCACAACATATATTTACACCTACCATAAGGTATTTGCTTTGAGCATAGATATTGATCTTTTCGCAACCTTTCACCGTAGCATCTATTTGCTATTATTTATTTACTAATAGTTATTAGTTATCATTAAAATATTCGTGGATATGTAGTTTAATTCCAATATATAATTATATCTTAATATTTAATGCTTAAAAGAAACTAATATAGTTTAAAATATTGAATTTTCTACTCTGTGACATCTTCATACTGCACCTCAATCCTGTATAGGTAGGGGTATATACGCAAGCAACAAGATGGTAAAGACTACCGATAAGGCTGTGTGTTCGAAGCCCATTGTGTAAGACGTTCCTTATAATACTATCTTGAATATTTTATTACAACTTTATACATTGCAAAATTGTAATATTATACGTGAATATTGTTGAAAATATTATATAACAACACACTGTATAAAGTTTTCAACTTATCATGTAATTATTATTTATACAGTGAACTTGGCTAGCTTTAAAGGCTGGTTAGAACCTTGGGTTCTGAATGCAAATTCGCGTGATTTAAACGAATCATTGGGTTAGTTTGGACATTTTTGGGTTTAAGTTGTTGGAAATTAGCAGTGTTTATACTATTTTGCCTTGTAGGTGCAGTATCTTTCCCGAATTATTTCTGGTCTTACTTCAATTGCCATTTACTCATATGATACTAAGAATAGTAATGTTACCATATATGTGAGACTACTAATTAGGTTATGACGTTACTGATACTACAGGTTTCGATAAAAAATATTAAATATGAAGTATTATTGATTTGCAGTAGAATAACTGACTATGACTTAATAGCCATAAAGCTAAATTATTAATCTTTTATAACAACTTTTGTTTCGTGACAATTTGAGGATGTTGGCTTATATTTTTAAAAAGTCATAAACGAATCTCAATTCAGCGATTCAACTCAGGTCTCGACCGCAGCAAAAGTTTTTCATATTAATCCATACTTTATCCATAAAACCTTTAGATATTGCTTTAAGAGCCTATTTCAAACATGTGCTATAATAAATTATTGAACAATAAAAAGCTTTAGTTTTACAGATGAGTTTATCTCAGTGGACTTTTAAAAATTACATTTGAAACACTTTGAGGAGTACTAATCATAGTTAATGTTTTTGAAATACAATAAATTTTGTTTTTTGTATTGTAAAAAATTTTATATTATAGTCGTATTGTTTACTGCCTAGATGGTCTAGTGGCTAGATAGAAGGTCACAGATCAGTAGGTTATGGGTTCAAACCCAGGACAGATATATATGGAGTTATTAGGTTGCTTGTGGCGCAAAAACCTCAGTAATAAGCCAGGAAGTTCCAGAAAGTACGTAAAACCGTTGGACCTACGCCTGAACTCTTTCCAGTCATATCAGATTTGTCGTCCTATGATGGGAGTGAGGAAATAGAGAGTAAACCCAGCACGTGAACACAATTGTACACGATAACATATCCTCCATGGTTATCTGGTCTCTTTTGAGATTGGGCGCAATGACTAAAATCAGTAAGGGTAGAACAGGTCAGGTTTAACATCAAAATATACTTAATTCAAGCTATTATATATATTTTTTTAAAATAGATAAGTAGTATGGCAAATGGATGATTTAATTATATGAGTAAACCACGACCGGTCTTCGACATTGGTACTGTCAAATATTTACTCATTCATTTGGGACACACGCAATTATAATAACACTTTATTGTAAAAAACAAATGTAAGAAAAACATAAATCAATCAAGTTTGCACTTAAAATAGATACAAACAAATGACAACTTAAATTGTTAATAAAAATAAAAGATAAACTAAATAAAACAAGTGAAAAATAGGCATATATTTTTACATGCACGAAACAAGAACATATTCTTCGAATAGTCATACTTACAAAGGGGTACAAAAATTAAGATTTGTTAATCGCGTTGAGGCGAAGACATTTAAAATGTACATTATCAAGGAGTATATATTGGTATTAGTAATATTTATTTTATTTTATAATATCCATAAAGATCAATACAATAATGACTACAATATTTATATTCTCAAATTTTATTTGCAATCAAAATATGAATCGGTTATCTTTGTAATTTATTATCAAGAAAAGTACAATTCCATTTAATTATTGTAAACAGAGCAAGTTTCATGAAAATTTTCGTTATCGTTTTTCCCTCCTCAGGTAAATTCGGTTATACGAACAAATACAATTATCTCGAGCCAAATGAAAATGTACTGACACCAAGTACTCTTGTTTAGTATCTCTTCATTAAGAACAAGTATTTACTTAAATTAATCGAAGATGAGATCTTGTTCAGCCAGTAATTTAGGTTAAGTCTAGTTTTATTATTACTTTATAAGTAGGTTTAGATGCCTTCGGAAATTATATGTAAACTCAGTTTTTTTTTTATTTATTTTTTATTTTAGAGGTGGCAAACGAGCAGGAGGCTCACCTGATGGAAAGTGGCTACCACCGCCCATGGACATCTGCAACACAGGGGGGCTTACAGGTGCGTTGCCGGCCTTTCAGGAAAGAGTACGCTCTTTTCTTGAAGGTTCCCAAGTCGTATGGGTTCGGAAAAACCGCCGGTGAAAGCTGGTTCCACAGAGTGGTTGTGCGAGGCAGAAAATGTCTTAAAAATCGCGCTGTTGTGGATTTTCGGACATCTAGGTGGTGTGGGTGATATTTTGAATTTTGGCGAGATGTCCGAAGGTGAAATTCAGCAGCCAGGATTAATCCGAACAATTCATCGGAACATTCCCCGTGATAAATTCTGTAGAAGATGCAGAGCGATCCAACATCTCTACGCAACGCCAAAGGATCAAGCAGATCGGAAAGGGCTTGATCGTCGATAATTCGAGCCGCTCTACGTTGGATACGGTCGAATGGAAGGAGCTGGTACTGGGGAGCACCCGCCCAGAGGTGAGAGCAGTACTCTACTATGTGTGGCCGAATTTGTGCCTTGTAGAGTTTTAGACGATGGGCCGACGTAAAATACTGTCTTGCCTTGCTGAGCACACCGAGCTTTTTTAATGCCAATTTGGCTTTGCCTTCCAATTGACCGCGGAACTGAACGAGGCTTGAAATATCGACGCCAAGTATTCCTATACTAGCTGTGGCGGCTAATGCAATGTTCTCAAATAGTGGAGATACGACAAATGGTGTTTTTTTAGTAGTTGACGCGCAAACTTGCGTCTTTTTGGGGTTGAAATGGACTAGGTTTAGCCGACCCCAGTTCGAGACTTTGTTTAACGAAGACTCGATTTCAGACACAAGTTTGTTCCGGTTTTCTTCGACGTTTTCCCGAGAAATATTAGTACGGCCGGTGTATGAGGTGTCTACGGTGCTATCGTCTGCATAGCAGTGAATGTTACTGATTTGCAACAAGTCATATTATCAACATATTACGTGATTTTATAAGAAATTCGGTATGTAAACAAATGTACGTAGTTGATTTTAATATCTTATTTTTGATATCGAGTTGAAGCTTAAAGTGTAAATATTACTGAGGATAATTCAATTATTCAGTATTACATAATTTATATATTATGGTGGCTAGGTGAATAGTGGATCTTTTTTTACCCTATTATTTATATATGATTAATATAGAGTTTTTAAAATTATTACTTCGTTATATATTTTTTAACTTGATAATACTTTTATTAGTTTTAATTAATTATGTGTCGCAGCCAACTAGTTTGATTAGCCTTTTAATTAACAGCCTAGCCATTTTACTAAACGGCGCCGTTCAACCAGCGGCCCGAATGACATGAAGCCAATACATATTTCGTTCACAGAATAGAGTAAAAATATTTGTATTGGTTAAGTTAGGTTAGAAAATAATTATTTGGTTAAATACCATTATATAAATTAATTTTTTAGCACATGTGTAATTAATTCTATTGACAGAAAATTTATTTACTGCATGTCATTAGGGCAGCGAATTTAACTGCGCTGCTTAGTAAAAAGGCTAGGCTTTTAATTGAATGGCAAATTAAGCTAGTTGCCCGAGATACTTTATTTTTTATTGAATATATTATTTCATTTGCTTTTTAATAATTTAAAAATGAGTTAATACTAGGCGCAAATCTCTTCAATGGTCTAATGGGAAGTGTCATTTGTTTTTATTTATTTAAATTTAACGTGTGAAACGTGTTTTAATTAAGATATTGACGTAATTATATTATGTTAAACACAACAATATTTCATTTACAAATTCTTTCCTTCGAAAATTCTCAATCGAACAACAATTAATACGTTCCAACAATACCGTTGAAACATTGACATATTTTAACAATAAACATGATATTTTAAGATCGTCATGGTAACCTTTTATATGTTAAATAAATATTTTCGTATAAGTATAAAATTTAATTTATAATATGTCATATTTATGAATTAATTCTTGATATTGTACGCGAGAAACGCCATTGGTTCCGCTCGATCTCAGTGGGACATTGCCACTTTCTATGATATTATCATATCAACAATATCATAGTGTGTTTTATTTATTACAGTCAAATAGGGTGACAACGTTTTATAATACAATTTAAGACTCGGAAAAAAGTACGATTTGTTCTCTCAGCTTCGTTGCATAATTTGTTTTGGTTTTTTTCGGTAATTAAATATTACTAGCTGTTGCGTGAGGTTAAAAAACATATTTTTATATATATAAATATATATAAATAATAGTAATACCATCATTCTCTTCACCGTCGGTGCACCGTCATCCAATAATATCAAGTGTATATATATATATATATTGTATTGTTAAAGTCCTACAATTAATCAAAAATATTGTCACCGTGTTTATGATAGCGATATGCACCTTTAACTATTTTAAGGGTGCCGCTGACGTTAAAAACTAAACCAAAAAGGACAGGTGCGAAATCCTTCCACAGCGGGGGTCCATCGATAGGCCTGCCGAGTCAACCCATAACCTTAATTGATAGGAATCGTTAACTTTTAAAAGCGCGCCTTCGTTTCCTCAACATAAATATCATGATTCTAATCTCATTTTTTTTCGTCGACTGTTATTTTATACGTCGTCTGGTTAGCGATCGTTTTATTTTCGGGTGTCTCATCGAGTCTATAGATCGTTATTTCGTAATAAACAGCCCATTCTTTGTCATTCGATATATATATATTTTTTTGATTGTTAGAATGAGATTGTTCGAAGATACATGCCGCTGTATTTTTGTTCAACAGTTATAATGTTTAACGTCAAATTACGTATGCATATTTGATTATATAATCTGATCATGGTTGTAACTATAATGAGAATGATTGAATTCAAAGCTGATGTGACAATCAGTGACTTTTTAATTAGAAAATCGAAATTATTTTTCAAACAATATAATATTTTTTATTAAACGTACATTTTTCTTTGGTAGTCTTACGCGCAGGCTTTACTGTTTTGAACTCACCAAAATATGTAATTATAAATATATTGAGTGTTAAATGGAGTATTTATGTCTCTTTTTTGTTTATGGTAATATAATGTCCGTTTATATTTTAATGATAAATTAATTTCACTCGCATTTACAGTGGCTGAAAGAAATATCTTATAGAAAAAGAAATATTTTCTATGACATAAACACACCTTTAAATGATAAATATGAGAACACGTAAATAATATAAATATGTAATATATTTTTTTGTATTTATTATCTTTTAACTTAAGTAGGTATATAAGTTTGTTAAGTTTCAACGAATACACAAGCTTAAACTTTGCTGATTATAACATTTTAAAGTGAAATTAAACAAAAAAAAATTGAAACTGAAACAAACCATTAAAGAAGATTAAAACCTTGAGAGAATTCATCAAAGCTTTAAAAGTTAGTTCCGCTTAACCATTGCAACTATGAGTTGGAAGGCAAACTTGAACTCTTAGAAACTTAAGAAAACCGTAGCGGGCTAACGAAAAAAGCGGCTTAATTGAAACTGTAAACTTTTTAATCGGTCTTTAGGTCTTATGTTGCCAGGAAAATGAGTGAAAGTTGATTAAAAATATAACGAGGTGGCAGGACCTCCGTTAAAACTTACCGCAGAAAACTTTTTGTTTAGACGACATTTTTTGGGTTCATTTCAGGCAGATTTTATAAAACGCTCTTTCCCTTTGATGGAAAGTTGGAGGATTCGTTTTCTTTGTACAAAAATAATATTAATGTTAAGGAAGTTACTTATGCAAATTATCATAGTATAGGCAAGTAGTCGATACAGAGAAAGAGTTATAACAATTGTTATTTGTTATCCACAAGAAATTCTTTATGACATCGCATTATATTACGGACTGTGATTGTACAATGTCTGAAATACATTTCTATCTCATTTTAACCACAGTGACGGCCCTTAAATGTACTATTGTTAGACTAAGGCCTCCTTTCTTCCTGAACATATATAATAATTACAATTTTAGTTGACCGGTCCAAGCCCAAAAATATAACCTTCTGACTTTTTAACACATAATTCCTGTATCGCGTAGCTAGGCCTATTTATTAAGTTTTTTTTTTAATATGTCCTAAATTTTGTGTTTACCCATATCCCATTTATGTAGTAAACAGTCCCATGGCAACTCTCAAATTTATATTTTTACACTCTTAAAGCACGACGTCTCAGTAAGCAAAAATAAAACGCATATCTTCATCAAAACAAAACAAGTCGGACTGAGAAAATTATTTACAAAAGGACTGTGTTTAATATTCCAAGAATGTTGCTAACCCGAGAAATGACAATACTTCGCAAAGAATGTGAGATATTGGAAAACCGTAGTTCAAGCTCTTTAATAAGGGGTGAGCTTCATTGTAGCAATCTGATATTTACTTCTTATGTCAGTACATACCGATGGGTTATATTAAATTTTTTGCCCACAATATGTTTACCAATATTTTTTATTAGAATTTAATATTGAAATCTTATCAAACATAAAAATGTTTTCTTAGTATAATAAAACAAACATGTTATTGAAATATTCAAATTTGGAACGCTAGAATGCTTATTATTCAATTTCAAACAAATTTTCAGCTTAGATTTTTTTTCAGTATAAAATTTTTGTTGATTGAATTTCAAAGTCAGTAACTGTTCATTTTGAATGTTTCAATTATTTTTTCAATCAACGAAATAGTCATCTATTAAAAGTATATTTAAAAGTCTATTTCGGAATTATAATTTGTATAGCAATAAATATAAAAGTTTTATTTAGGAATGAATTTAATTTTACGACATTATTCTTTTAATGGCTCTGTTGCATGGCTCTTGGGTACAGTTTCAAAGGAAAACATTCCTATTGCAGCTATGGGACGTATTAAATTTTGTGAAGCGACGAAGTTTGCGAACGAACATTAAGCGTTCCTTTTTTGAATTTCTTAATATTCATTTGTTAAAGATAATGTTATTTACTAGAAAACTGAAGACTAAGTCTATCAAATCAAGTAACAAGTAACATAACATTGTCTTTTTCAATGGTTGGAGGAGTATTGTTAGTCAAACCTTAAATATATATTCCAAGTGTCCATAGTATATATATAGTATATAAAATCAGATATATAATAGTGTCCATAATATATCTGATTTTATAATAAACAGCACTTGATTACATTATATATATTTACTCACACTTTGATACTCAAGTTTAAATTATTGATTATAATTTCGCTGAAATAAAAAAATGTTGTTGTTTTATAACGTTATAATTATTATCATAAATTATTTTACACATCGATTAATGATTTTGTTTTGGTTGTGAGATTAGTACAATCTACTTAAACGCCTAGCATTCGGTAAATATTTGTAGGAGATATACATCCCCTCGTAAAGTAGCAAAATATGCCTGTGTACCTTTCGTTCAGGACTATAGTTCTCGCTAAAGCATTATATCCAGTGTATTCTTTATAATGAATTGTTTTTAATAAATAACGTTAAAAATTTGTAATAGCCTTTTTAAGCTTTTAAAAGTTTTAATATTAACGACTCGTCGTTTTGACAATCTAAAAATAAATAAGAGCTAAATCAAGAGCTCTGTGGCCATTCGACGTGGCTCTCAACCAAATATCGTTAAACGGACTATCAATTATGGTTATAAATAATTATGTGTCACCAACAAACCAATATCATATTTTATAAAAAAAATGTAATTACATTTTAAAACACATTAAAAAAATCCGGTGAATATTGATATAGCCCTGTAAGTCCAAAAATTGAAGCCTTAATGATCCTTGTAATTAATTATTGACAAAATATTTGATCCAATAATTTTGTGAAAATAACAGTATTACGATATCGTTAATATAAAATAACTAGCTATATAAGATTTTAAATTAACATGGTTATTTTTATTACTAACAGTTTTTAAAACGGGATATTTACCACGTTTTTTATTTTTATTTGGTGGAGCTCGATATTTCGACATTATCTACGAATGTCTTGTTCACGAGAATTCTCTTGACATGGTAAATATCCCGTTTTAAATACTGTTAGTAACTAGCTATCCTTCGTCTTTGGACTAGAGAAAAAACGAACTCAGTAAAGTAAATTTTCGTTATAAAATAACTACAATATAAAACAAATCTCAAAAACTATTCTAATTTATTGTATGAAATACACATACATAGTTGCTTATTAAAAGTTGAAGCACTATTTGCCATTTCAACCATTTTCAACTTGACATAATTCAAGCGAAGAAATGTTAAGTTTCGAAGTAACTTTATTTATACTTTTAGAAACTTAGATTACCTTTTTTTCAAATGCATATTTCGAAATTTAAATGTTACCAAGAATAGTTATAACAATACGTTCGTAATCAACGAATGCTTGCATACGTATTTTTTAGTTTACGTGTACAATTTAATTTAAAATTGTCAACTTTTATCTTTTATCTATTCTTGTGTCTTTTACAATATTTAGAAAGATATATGCATTGCGAAGTAAAAAAAAATGTATGTAAATTTACCATTGAAGTGCCTTTTGTTTCGTGGAGTAAACTTGGAGTCTGTGTGGGTTGGCGGAAGATAGTCAGTCATATACATCAGTACAATTTTTTTTTTCTTGTAGGGAGTTTCGTGCTCACATGGATCAAAGGGCTCTTACTAATAATAACTAATATTAAATATATAATTTACTTTTAATTAAATATTAACTCTTTATACAGTATCAGCATGAGCTAAATATTTGATTGAATTGAATAACGTAACATTAAACACGTGTATGTAATACTTATTATATAAACTATACTAATAGACTTTTTGGATGATTTTTTTAAACGATACACAGAAGTAAGGTTTCAATCGTAGTTATAAATATATATAAAATATTTACCTACTAATTGTAAATATATTATTGTAAAATTGAAAATACCGTTAGATTATAATAAAACCAACGAGATTAATGACAATTTTATTATATTTTATAATAAGTGAAGTAAAAAAATTACAATATCATAAGGTAATGTAATATTCTAAACGTACTAATGAGACCGAATATCATAAGCTATTGAAACGTTTTCTTGCAAATTAACGCACCGCTTACAATTATAAGGGCTTTTTAAAAATCGAACCACATTTTGAATTATACTCTTAAATGTGTATATAAATACTCTTTACCGTTCAAAATTAGATTTTTTTATTCAAATATAGAGAACAGCGTCCACACAGCTGTCACCCAGACCAAAGTCGGAGCTATCTGACAGAGTCCAACAGTTAAACTGTGAAATTAGTGCATAAATCCGAAACAGAAATTTAGGTCGCAGAAACAGTAACCACATTTTGTTAAATATTATTAGGACATATTATTTAACTTCGCCGATTCATAAAATCAAAATGGTTCTTTAAAACCATTATGTTACATAACCCTTAATCGGGCACAGGTAATTATTTTCCCACCCTCCCAAGCTAGCTAAATTCCCAAATATTTTTGAAATGGCAAGTTTTTGGTTGTATTTTTTAGACAAAAATATATCTTAGATAAATTCATTTCATTATTTTCAGTTTCAATAATTTATATATGATTTTATATACATTGATATCCAACATAGAAACACGAAAATTATTTTTTGAGATACTGATAAAAAATGAGTAGATACTTATTTAAGTGTTTCTGCATATTCTACCCCTAAGGGTAAGAAATAAGAGTTTTTATGGGAGTCAGTCATTTTTTAAGTTAAAAGCAAGAAACTTTATTTTTGGGATACTGATTAAAAATGAGTAAATACGTATTAAAGCGTTTTTTGATATTCTACCTCTGAGGGGGTGAAATAAGGGATGAAAGTATTTATGGCAGTCCGTCATTTTTGAAGTTAAAAATATGAAACTTTATTTTTGGGCTACCGATTAAATGAGTTGATTCGCATTTAAGCGTTTTTGGATATTTTACGCCTAAGGAGAGAAATTGGGTAGACATTTCGTATATAGGATAGTCTGGAAGTCCGTCATTTTTTAACTTAGAAGAATGATTTTTTTTTTGTGCCACTTATTAAAAATAAGTTGATACGTATTTAAGCGTTTCTGAATATATTCTACCCTAAGGGCTGAAATACAAAGAGGTCTTACATGAACGTAATATTTTAAGTTAATTTGTAAATATAGCTGTAAAGTATATTTTGATTTGATTTCATTTGAATCATGTTAAAAATTTAAAATAATTAATCTTAGTCTTATTTATGATTTAAATTTGATATATTGTTAAGTGAATTCAATGTTAATGAAATGATAAAAAACATATTCATTTTATTGTCTGCAAAAAATATATATATGCTTGGAAATACACGTTTGTCACATATTCAAAATTATTTTTAAAAGTTAAAATATTTTTAACTGTATTTGGTCTATAAGAATAATGTATGTAACTTTAAGGCCTTTAAAATTTAATTTATCCCAAAAGTCGAATACTTCATGCTAACTTTACTTTATAGTAGGAATATTCATATACGAACCGCATCGTGTCAGGCAACATCCTTCCACACGTGTCGAGAAGTGGAAAATCGCTGTCAACATTTTCAAAGTCCTGAAAATAAGGTAGTACCTTAAGCATAACCTTTGTAAATATACAGAATAGCAACAGGGAACTCATATATAGCACAGTTATAATAAAAACAAATATAATACAATAATATCGCGAAAAACTATTTGTAGAAATCGAGCGAGCCAGTCATATTTTGTATACAAATATAATTGCATTTTCAGTAAATATTTTTAATTTGTTTATTTAAATGTTTTCATAAAATTTCCAGAACGGATTTTATTGTCGGCGTTTTCCAATCTGCTACGATTAATTATATATATTAATTTTTTATATGTATTTATTAAAAATATTATTCTATGTGCGACATAATATTATTATTAGAAAGTGGACGTTTTTTTAGATCGCTGTCCATTTAATTGAAGTCTTTGTAATTAGTTTTCAATTATATCTACTTTAAATATTTATGTAAAAAAAAAACTATTTTTACAAACCACATGTATGTCAATATCAAGCCATATGTTATTATTAAATAAATAAAGAAATAGATTTAAAAATTAAAGTTTTTTTTTTAATTTATCTCTTATTATAATAATATGATAAAAAAAATTTCACATCGGTCAATCCCAAGGGAGATCAGACAACTACGCAGAAGTTATTATAGTGCGGTAATGTAAGCTCACACACAGGTGCACTCTGTGCAACTCGATTGCTGTTCCTTCACTTTTATCTTCTGATGGGACGGCAAATTCGACTCGTAATGAGTTCAGACGCAGGACCAACGAAGCACGAAAGTGTACACAATTCCAACTTCGGCCATTCAAAATTTAGCCTGTTGTTTTAACCTAGGATCTCCAGATCTCCTTACATCTACAAACCAATAAGGCAGTCAAATTAATCATATTTGTTTTAGCTTAGCAATTATCAATTCAGATGTCAATAGAATAATTTGGTACAATTAAGATACTTTGATGGTGGAGGCTAGAGTCGGATATACACCTCATTGGCCTCTAGTAAAGTCTTCGAGTTTAGGTTCATTTGGATTACTTCACTGGTGGTAGGGCTTTGCACAAGCCCGCCTGGGTGGGTCCCTCACCAAATCATCAGATATTCTAAAAACAGTAGGTCTCAGTTCTGTTGTATTTCGGTTTGAAAGGTGAGTGAGCCAGTGAAACTACAGGTACAAGGGACATAATATCTTAGTTCCCAAGGTTGGTGGCGCATTGGCGATGATGGTTAATATTTCTTGGTCACCATCGCCCATAGACAACTATAGGCGATGGTGACCACTTACCATCAGTCTAATTACACTGGCAAATACATTGTTCCGTTTAGATTATTTTCACTCGAGCACGTTCTTTTGTTGTATCTCCTAATGGCAACCGAAATTTAAACCTTCTTTAAGGTTCTCTATCGTTTTGTGCTACTTATAATTGATATACAATCAAAATAAAGATAAAAAAAGTACACAATCAGCTATCCGGTTTTTATTTAAATCTTTATAGTCTGTATCTGATTGTGTAGAAGCATTGTTGTCGCGATAGCGTCCCCACAGCGCATGTCACGGAGTGGACAGTTGGTGTCCGCAAATTCACGGCTCGGAGCTAAAATAGGTGCGACCTGATACTTATTTTTACTTTAAAATCGTAAAGTAACAACCAGTGATTCTTTCGCTATAGGTCCAAAAAACGAAAAAATAGTCTCCGGAAAACAGGTTTGGAAATTACTTCAACACCCTTTTCCGATACAAATTGGTGGATACATATATGATATGTATATTCTATGGCATCTTATCTTCCAATCACAAGAGGAGTACAGAAATATAAATGATTTAAAAATTTAAATGACACGACATGATTGGTGGAAATGTTAAAAAGTCTTTGGTATTTGTTATGGATTCGTGAAATAATAACTCTTTGAAATTAAAACGGAATATAATCGCTAGTTGAATATTATTGCAATAAAAAAAATATCAACCAAAAACTATTCGAAGCGAATAAATATAGCGTATCTGTTAGCAAATTTAATGGAATATGTTAATCTATGATTTCTCATTATTTACTCCTTCTTCTTTTGGAATAGGTTATACATACATACACAGATCACAGTGCATACATTGTAAAATATATATTAAACCACCAAACGAACTATGTGTAAATACATTATGTTATTATCAGCTATATAGAACTCAGTTTCCATTTTTGTATCGACTAAATTGAAATTAAAAGTAGATTCTACCGAGAATAACCAGAATCAAACTCATTATTAAGTAAAGAAACTGGTATTAGAAATAAGAATTATTTATTAATATAACTTTGTTCATTTATTCATCACCGCCAATGCATAGTTAAGCGACTAAAATATCGACCAGTTCTCCTTTGTATGACTACTTAAACATTGGCCGAAATACCTGAAAACTCTTGAGTTCCTACTCGCCTCGATGAATAATTTAGAAAAGGCAATAACGAACATGCATCTGACTCCTCCCTCCATCACTGTAATATGATTAAATACCTTCGCATCTGATGTACATGTTAGAAGGTTGTCTTTATGTATGTGTAAATGTATCTGTGGTTACGTATACTATATTGAATATACTAGTACTAATTAATAATAAACAATATACGTAATAATTTAATAGACACCTGTTTAATTTTTTCACCTTTTATTTTTATACAACTTATAAGTAAATAATTATTGCCTTCAAATCACTTAAAGTGACAAGTTAAAAGGATGAGAAGGAGGATTGAACGGATACCAAATTCACTTAAGCCTTTTTTGTTATATACATACTATTATAAAATTTTATACAAAAATTATGAATTCCAAAAGATTTTTTACATATATCTACTGATTGACGTGACGGTCGTTTGGTATCCAAGTTAATAATAATAAATATAGCTACGAAAATATATAATATGTGGCAATATTTATATAAAGATATTCAGTCTAGTGTTTTCGTGTTATGTTGTTCTTGAGTAGATATTACACCCATACATTACATTACATTAACAGCCTGTAAATTTCCCACTGCTGGGCTGAGGCCTCCTCTCCCATCGAGGAGAAGGTTTTGGAGCATATTCCACCACGCTGCTCCAATGCGGGTTGGTGGAATACACATGTGGCAGGTTTCCTCACGATGTTTTCCATCAGCGCCGAGCACGAGATGAATTGTAAACACAAATTAAGCACATGAAAATTCAGTAGTGCTTGCACTGGGCTATCTCGGCTTCACCCATAACATATAAGATTGGATTTTGGTACATATTGAAGTTAGTATTTCTTTTTATTTTAAATCTCGTCAATTTATTTGCAAAAATGACGCAATATAGTTCGGTTAACATTACGCTACATAGCCCAGTTTACTGTGCAATATCCTGTGGAGTCGCCGGTTCCGGACACAGCGTACATCGCGTCGGTCCAACAGCTTTCAGGTGTTACAGTCTGACTGAAAGCGAAAATATAACAAAATATTTATAACACCGTATTCCATATTCAAATTTCTAACACTGAAAATCTATAAATATAAAAAAAGAAAAAATTAAAAAGGTATTATATTTTCGAAAATAATATTTAATTTCAGATTTATCAAAGTATTAATTTAATAAGATTTTTTTGTTAATATCTAATACTGGCTTTCGAAACTTGGCTTTACTATTGGTGTGTATAGAGTTCTATACAGGATGGTCCTGACCACTATATTTACGAGAAAGTGCGGTTAAAACCTCGCCTCGTTTCGTTTTACTCTTTTATGAAACCACTAAAACACGAAGCGGACACTTCTGCGTTTTCGGAAAAATTTAAATCGACTCACAAGATTTTAGAAAATTAAATTTAGAATCCTTGTTTTAAGGAACCTCACGTAAAATGAATTGCAGGAAATATTTCGCTTAAAAATTTAGTAATATTCTTCGTATATTCAGAGAGTCTTTGTGCTTCGAACCAGAAGCTTTTTCAGTTAGAATTTATTCATTGGCAATTGCCCTGCAGCATTCATTTGGAAAATGTTAGTCGTGGATTTCCTTTCACCGTTGAAACGTTCAGGTCGTCCAGTTGGCTCCAACGGATATTCCATTTTAGTCAGAGAATTGGAGGGTAAATAAAATATCGTATTGTAGAATGAAATTGCGTAATAAATTTCATTTGACATATCTGTTTTGTTTTTCAATACCACATCCAGCTGTATAAAAAAATATTTTTAATATACTAGTATTATAAACAAAATATATTTAATATTTTATTACTATATACACAATATATCTGATAGTATCATTTAGAAATTAAACATAATATAATTATTAAGGAAAATATTATAAAATCAAAATATACTTTATTCAAGGATGTTACGAACACATAAAAAAAAAAATATGTTATATTTATTAGCCAGTTCGAGAAGTATATTTTATAAAAAAATAATGATTCAATAATTAATTTTTTTTGTGAATTATGTTTTCATGTTTCACACTTTATTGACTGAAAAAGTTTTTGAACTATTTAGATGTTTTTATACGTTACTTTAGTATTAATTTTTTTTTTAAGTACCGAATTTATGTTCAGTAAATTTTAACTATACAACGGTATACAAACTACCTTGATTGCGTGAACTAACAAGAGTATAATAATAAAAAAAGTTGCCGAAATCGGTCGTAAAGAACTCTCTAATGCTTCGTCTCATGAGTCGTGACAAAGTGTAACGCCTCCCGGCCATCAATTATAACATAGGTAACAAATATAATAAAATTACACTTATATGGAATTGTACGAAAATTTAAAATACTAACTCGACTAGTTTTATAAACTATTTCATTTTGTATTCAGTCAGCCTTATGTTGATTCTTTATAATTTCATTTAAATTGATAGTTAAGTCGATTCAACATAAGGGTTATTTTACATTAGAAGCATTGACAATCCTTAGAATTTTTGGGCACGTATTTTGAATAAAATTCTTACTATATGCAAGTATTAGTTAGTGTGATAATTTTCTCTTTTTTTTAATTGGATTATAATTATAAAATTTATATGAATGCTAAATATATTACAAATCTATTGCAATTATTTGCTCATTTTAATCTATTTACCTATAATATATGTTGAACGTTATGACGTCACGTGCATCTGATTGGGGGCGCCATTAATCATGGGGACATACATGTCAACCTGTCAGGCCTTCGCTACCCCTGGATACTATTAGTAACATTGTATGGCATTAACATTGTTGAAGGGTTGTGAATCTCGAGGAAGGTGACACGAATTTTTGGTCCTTTCTTTTTTGGCGACCGTCTTCAATATAGGTAATATGTGTCAAAAATGTACACAAAAGACTTTGCATATTTCAGCATTGTCACTTTATGCGCTTGATTATTAATTTATTATTATTTATTGATACTAGTAATAGTAAATATGGTAGAGCTGCTTAAAGATTGGTACTATCTATTCATCAATAATTATGTGATATTTCAGGTTACGGATTGTGAACAATTGTTCTTCAGTTGCTATTGCACCTTAAGGGTTAACGATGAATTTCGTAATTGACGTAAAAAATATTCGTCTCAAAACCAAGCTGTTATATGTATAAAAAGTTTTGTTTTTATGCTGTTGACCGTTGAGGAGTTATTGCCTCTGAAGCCAATCCTGGTTGTAAAATCAGATCATGCTCACACGACTTATAAGTCATATTAAAATGTCATCGGAACTGAACCGACATGCAACATTTCAACTCAGGATAGATGCATTAGTTCTAAACGAAGATTAAACCTAAACAAAAAAAAAAACACTCGAACAAGAAGAAAGCAGTAAAAGCTTTTAGAAAGAGAGATAAATAGAAAAAGTAAGCCGCCAGAAAAAGAAGACATTAAAATATTTTATATCATATATGAAGTTTAAATTTCAAATAAGGTAAAAGTTTAAAGCTTTTATTTGTCCATTATTAAATGGAACGAATTCATTTGTATAATTTTGAATGAACTCGCCATATTTTCAAACTTTTTGACAATTATAAACATAAAATTAATTTAGTTATGTCAATTTTGTGAATACTGAAACTGTATGTCTTTATAACTCTCGTGCTCAGCAGTGAAGGAAAACTGCATATCCTCGATCAATGTCTTCCATGTATGCATCTACTGACCCACATTAAAACAGCGTGCTGGAATAACCTCCAACCCAAGCAGTTGCTGTCACTTTAATTTTTCATATCAATCGATTTAAAACTCTATCATTCGTTACATCAATTTCCATAAATAATATCTTAGTTAATATTTTAATTAAGAACACATTCCCTATACGATTATTGGTATACCCCAATGACTTGCTTAATTTTGATACTTGCTACACCCAATTTCGTATCCTCTATCCATAATTCCGGTTAATAATGATGTAAACTTAGCTGTTACGATGGTCTCGTATTGAATGTCTTGTTATGAATGTTACAAATGCTTTTTGGCAAGGGGCGGACAAAACACGTCTTTTTAATTAGGGACCACGTGTTAATGACGGTTACGGGCGCCGATAGTTGATAAGTCTTGAACTTATTTATTCGATATTCGTTTGTTTTCAATATGATAATGTTAAAATGATAAAGAATAAAATATAATTTAATAATAATTAGGAATATATGAAAGTTGATAAAATTAATGTATGTGTTATATCAAACGAGTCGTATTATAATCAACTAACAATAAATTACATAGTACGATACATAAACAATTATTACAAACATACATACATACAGAAGAGTATAGTTACTCTGCGTTAGCATTAATAGATTACTATAAAGATTATTAATATAAATTAAAATGACTTACAAAAGCTTTATTTTTAAATTTCAAATATATTATTATGATAGACTTTTCCCAATTACATTTTTTTCAATCTGAATTAATCGTTGGAAAAATGCACCTACGATGTGCGATATATGAAATAGCACAGACCAATCTCTTGGCTCGATATTGTTTGTATTAAAAACTGCTTAATGTTTTTATGAAACAAGCGCGTTTAGGCTATTTCTTTCTTGTATTGAAAGTGTAAACGAATAAATGTAAAGAAAATGAAAATTCCTTCCGCCTGATAATCTAAGATATGTTATTTATTTTTTTGAACCGGTGGCAGTTTTCACTTACAATAAGAAAATATAACAATATAGATTATTTTTTAATTCAATCATATTGTTTAAAACAGTAATATTTTGTCAATAACATATATGTTGCGACCTTCTCGAATTAGTAATATAACAACAGTTTAGTTTAATGTTTTTTTTTATATATATATTAATATATTAAATAGGCAAGTGGACGTGCAAATGGGTTACTTGATGATAAGTGTTCACTGTCATAAACCAACGTCTGTAAGAAACATTCATCATTGGCGCTACCAACCTTGAGAACTAAGATGTTAAGCCCCTCGTGCCTGTAGTTACACTTGCTCACTCATCCTTCAAACGGAACACAGAGTGGGTGGTACCTACTCAGATGGACTTGCACGAAGCCCTACCACCAAGCTATTTTATAAGTCCACGTAAATAAATATTTTTATTATCGTGTAATACGATTATAAGATTTTAATTGATTTATATTGAAGATTGAGACGTGATCTTTCGAACCTTTATTGAATTTAGGGTCAGGTTAGGTTAGGAGGTTACGCCCATGAAGGTTGCAATGTTCATGGGCTATAATAGTTGAGTTCACAAATTAATTGAATTATTTTGAATTGACTTTCGTACATAGATAGTAAAATATAACATATATAAATTACACATTATTAAAAAAAATCGCAATATATTAATTTTAAGAATAATATTACAAGCAGTTTTAAATCGTTATTAATTTACAATATTAAATTAAAGTTGCTACTGTATTGAAGTGCAGATTATATTGACTAGGTCCACCAAGAAACTCAGAAGTCACTCTTTCAGTCAGTCAGTATGATGATACATAAATAAAAGAGTTTTTATGCCAATAATAATAAACTTGATTAAAAATATGCCTAATCGGGGTTTGAACCAAATACTTGGGATCTGCAGACTTATAACAAGACGAGTGACCAACAAACTTATAAAGTATAAAGCTATGTAATTAAAAAATCTAACCTCTTAAAATAATTCTATTATAATACTTTAACGTGTATTATACGAATGACAATGACAAAAACTGAACCGATAATAGCTAATTAGTTCATGTAATACATACCAAAAAAAAAGTTTAGGAGAAAGAGGGAAGAGAGGAAACGACGAACAAGTCAATTATACGTGATGTCTACCCCTTGGCATCGGGGATAATTGATTTGCGGACGCTGACGGGACTTTTTTTGATAACTAAGCGTACAGAACAGTTAATATCGTGATTAATACTTTCTTCCGATACTTTGTAATGTTATTGTAACTAACAGTATATTTTTTATAGTATGTATGATATTGGTAGTTAATTAATAACACCTTATATAATAATTTGTAGACATACAAGTCAGTTTATTATACAAAATACATATGTATATAGTGATATTTCTTTTTTGTTATTCGTTGCTTCAAAGGTACCAATTAACAGGTCTGTATCATAGTAGACAATAAAAACAGTAATAATAATTACCTATTATAATAATTAGCTTCTCAAATAAACTTTATTTATTTTTATGTTGTATCATTTATATTCGTATAAATAAAGTCCTGTAATATAAGAATTAAGAAACCAAATAAAAACCGCTTCGTAATCAAAGCGGGAAATGACTTGAAGAATCCTACGGAGTTACAAACTAATGAAGCTAACATCCGTAATGAACGAACAAATTGTACGCAAACGTTAAAAATAATACTATAAACAGATTCGTTTATAAGTAAGTTGTAGCCAGTGTGTTCCGCGGTTTACTGAAGGACTTTTAAAGGGACACATGATTTTCATCCGATACAGGTTACTTTGCGACGTTTTCCTTCACCACCGTGCATTAGATATATTAAAACAAAAATACATAATTGAGTATTAATTGCCAGGGTTTGAACCCGCAATCAACACTCACATACGTCCTGGCCGTTGAGCTATCTCCGCTCTAAAAGTACACAATCCATAAATGGTTAGTATCAAATTGTATGAAAATAAGTCCGTATTGCGTACAAAACATTAATATATAAATCCCAATAGGAGTCGACTACCGATTCCCCGACCTGCCGTTAGATTTAACACAACAGCTTGATAAACGATTGACTTCATGACTTGAAAAAGTTACACTCCGAACCACCATCCCACTTGGCTAACGACGTCTATTATGTACTGGCATATAGCAAACATTTTTCATTTGAAAAGATTTATTTTGCAGATAATATTATTTTCCTTCGGGTAAATCTATTCTATTTATTATAATAAGGTAGCTTCTCATGATATATATTAAATATATATTATAGATAGATACATGCTAAAATCGGTTAAGCTTAAAAATGCTTTAAAAATCTATATTAATATTGTAAATTTGAAAGTAACTCTGTCTGTTGCCTCTTCATTCTTAAACCAGTGAGCTGATATAGATGAAAATTTGGTATGGAGACAGTTTGAGTCCTTCTCGGACTTAGGCTACTTTTTAAATCACCCTTCGCGGGGGTGAAATGGGGGTGCCGGTTTGTGCTATAGGTAACATTTTATAAATTGCACATTATTAACGTCTGTTTTAACAAGTTGAATGAATAATACGTTAATTTTACCTTTGCCATCATTCCACTGGTTCATGATTTGTACTGAGGCTATTTTTAATTTTTATTTGTATATGTTGATGTTAAGAATCATTATTTATCATTAATATTATTTGGAGCTTATTGTTTTGTTTCTTTTGTTTTTTTTTTTGTTAATCTTGGAATTCATGTTTGATAACCTTATTTCATATACTTTAATCATATGAAACTTTGTTGGCATGTGTAGAATTATTTTGGTATTACTTGTATGTATTATACTATGCTGTATATAATAAATAAATAAATAAGAAAGGTTTTGAGAATGGATGTGTATGGATATAGAGGTAGGGGACGACCAAAGAAACGATGGATGGATTGTGTGAAAGACTATATGGTTAGAAATAATGTTAGTTGTGAGATGACGTTCGACAGAGAAGTATAGAAGTAGAAGACATGCTGCGCTACCTCAAGTAAAATTGGGATAAGGCCAGGAGGATGATTGTATATGTTGATGTCCATCACGGACTCAATCTCAAAAGAGTCCAGCCAACTACCCAGGCTATATCATAGTGCACAAGTATTTGCGCAAAGAAAGATGCACTTCGTGTGCATTCACATAATCCGATCATGATCGGCAAATCTGACGTCATTCGCGTATCCTAAAAATAAATATCAATACATCGTTAAGATTCGGTCGGAAGTCCGTCTTCACATACATTAAAATAATATTACGTAAAACATTATTTCTAAATATTTTTTTATCATTCAAAGAAATAGTTTATTTATAAATGAAATAGAATATTATTGCTAAATCTTTAAATGTCGTTTTGAAATACGAGCGAAGAAGATTAGGATCCGACCGTGATCATCGATCAATTTATTAGTCGTGACGTCGACTAAATCAATCCTGTTTCGAGATTATTTGTAAGGTGTTGCGAAATAAATCACACGAGCTTTACCATTCATCAAAATTCAATGCGAATTGATATTTATAGATCTCAAGGCTGACCTTTGAGCTCTTAATTTATTAGTCCTGGGCAACTATTGTTATATTAAACGGTAAATGAATGATATTCGTTACAAATAGTTTTGTTTTTCTTTTATTAAAACTTTGTGATTTCATTTGTTGTTAGCGTCTTTTTGTAGTTAATCTATTTATGGGTTATTTAAGCGGTTAATTAAATTGTCGCGACTTTATATTGTTTGTATTTCGATTTTGGAAGAATGAGTGGTGGTCCTTAATTAAAAATCTGCCAAATATAAAGAGCCGCGATGGTTCATGGTTAAATCAGCCTCTTAATTATAATTCAGCTCGTACTCGGCTCTGAAAATATTTATTTTAAATTTCATTTTAAATCTGCTTTATAATGGGTGGCGGTTTCTTAAAAAGAGAACTATTAAAATAAAAATAAAAAAAATTAAGCTTGCATTTATTCCATGTATTAAAACAGTTGATTGTATATTTTCACCTTCACCAAAATTTTAGCATTAAATAAACTGGTTACAAATTCTTCACGCACATGCAAACAGGTGAAGATATAAAATAATATATTGTTAGAGAATTTTCAAGAAAATAAGACATAGCCAGCATTTCCTGACCTCCAATTATTTGTCAAGGCTTGACAGTGTCGGGTAGATGAAAGAAGCTACGTTAGAGGGATCATCACATCCTGAGGCAAACTCTTGTGCGGACCTTTGCGAGCGGTGGTCGTTAGATAGTTGCTTTTGTAATATTCATGGTCCTTTTCATATTATTATAAAATTACACTAGTTAATTGTTCTAATTAATCAAATGTTTATTTTGGTTTCAGGAAGTGTAAGATTAGAAATAGCGTTAACGTTTAAATTGTTATTCTGCATTATTAGAGATATATTAGTTGCGTGTTGTTTATTTTTTAATTTAGGATAAATTAAAAAACTAACCAACCAAAAAAGAAATCCTTCTGATTTTTAATACTATATAAAATAAACTTCATATACAATTATGAAACCAGAAATAGAGATAATATTAACTCCGTTATATTATTAATCTTTGTGATTCTAAAAAAGCAAAAATCAAAAAAGAGGATACAAATATTCTTACTTGCGCTGAAAATTTATTTATATGTACACTTATTGTCGGAATTAAACCCCTTGGCTTAATACAATTTATTATATTAAGCCTAGGGGTAGTATTAAATTCTAACCTAATTTAAAGGTAAACGGCTAGCATTTATGTTATCTTATTTGATCTATTCAGTTCAGGGTTAAAACAAAAGTGTTAATGTTTTCTCATAGCAAGGTCTTTCATTTGGTCCATAACAGGCGGTGGGTCCCCTTGAAAAATATATATATTTTCCTATTCTAAATTGCTTCCAAAAATTAACACCCAAAATTATTTGTGCTATACATTACTGATTGGGTCCTGTCCTGTTATGGGAGACCTGTTTTTGTTATTTGGAGAACAGAAGTTGTAATTGACTAAGAGACAAACGAATTTACGTACTAGAAGTTACATTAAGATTTATCATTTATTAAAATCCGTACGAATTAGCTAAGTAAAAATCCTTTAATTCAACAAGTAACGTTGATAGGATCCCCGAATCCCTAACCCAATTTCTCGATAGTATAACGTGGAAGGGGCGCAAACGACGAACATCGTTAGTGCAAAGATGCTGCTCATTGGATTAATTAGTTCTCCTTTCAAGTAACACTCCGACACACTTTGCTAGCCGGTATATCGCTACCAAGTTTAGAAGTACCCTTATCGTTTGAGACACCCCGAGTTTTCGTGTATATTTTAAGTTGCAGCGTTGGGTAGATTTTGGAAGTTGTTGTTCCTTTAATCATTTAATCATGTTAGGAGGAAAATATTCAACACGTTCCAGTGAATTTCTATTTTGTTTAATATGATAATTGGATTACGAACGTAAGGATTCGTTGTTTAAATTCAAGTACAAATTATTTTTGTTTAAAATAAAGTTTTTTTTTTAAATGCGTCTGCTTTTGAAATTCGAATTGCGTCGTCGAACAGTAATAGTCTTATATCGTTGTCCTTTCTTGTAGAATCTAGGCTAATATTAAGATTGAGAACGTAACGTTGTTAGTTTGTTTTTTACTACATTAAGACTAAACCACTAATCCGATCGTAATTAAATTTAACATACAGGTAGATGGGGACCTGAATAACGACATAAGTATACATACATATAAATTACATTAAAATATAGGATAGACAGAAAAAAAATATGTAGGCAAAATCACGGAGACCAGTTAATAAATAATAAATGATTATAGCGTACGGATTTCTGAACCAATCAGGAATTCGCCCGCGCTGCGTTCCGCTGCCGGGCCGTTGCCGTGACCGGGACGTTTGAGAGAGCCGAGTCGGTGCGCTCGCGAAAACAACTATGGCGTCCGCTCTTGCGGCGATAATTATTAGTTTAATTTTATTAAATTTTTTACATACAGTAAAGTGTATTTCCTTAAGACCAATATTATTTACACGCCCGCTATAAAATGATATTACGTTGTGGTACGGCTTTGTGCAAGTCCATCTGTGTACATACGACCTACTAATCAGGTATTCTACTGTTGCATTCGTCTTTCGGACGTCGTTGAGAGAGGTTGTGTTTCTTACTGCGATAAGATTGTTCTAATTGATGAAGTTAATAAGAATTTTCTTATCGTTTGTTGGTTCTTTGTTATTGTTTTGTTGTCTAATGCGACACATCTGGTTCACATTTTTGCTTCGATTATGGCCTTTTGTTTCGCCTAATGAGTTGTTTTGTTTGTTCGGATTAGGTCTTTATAGACCTAGTTTATTGTTATAGCTGGTTGTTTTGTTTGTTTTCTCTTTTGATTTTTTGTCGGTTCATTTTTTGTTGTTTTTGGCAATGGACGCCGACACTCAGTTGTCGTCCGATGCCTTAGTTGGAAGGAAACGACTCTATGGCCTATCTATTTTTAACTCCGACTCCGATACGGAGACGTAAAATGGCATTACATAGGCCCACATTCTGGAGCGGGCCGAGCAGGGTGTCAATCTCCAGGTTTTGCGGTGTACTCAAGGTCAGGAGGTCGGCGACGAGAGCCAGGGTGTGAATCGCCACCGTTGTACGGCCCGTGAAGCGGGTGGACCTCAAAGTGACAGGATTGGACGACTCCGTCACAAAGGAGAAGGTCGTCGCCGTAGTAGCACGCGCAGGGGACTGCTCCCCAGAGGCGATTAGGTGCGGGGATATACAGCATGGTCGCAGCTTTATGGGGATGGTCAAGGTGACATGCCCCGTAATAGCAGCGAAAAAACTGTCAAATGCCGGTCGTCTCCTGGTTGGTGTGAGTTCGGCCAAGGTGTACGTGTTGGAGGAAACCCTTTGCGCTGCTTTAAGTACATGGGTCTTGGTCACACTAAGGCGCTCTGTCCATCTAAGGTGGAACGAGGAGGACTGTGCTTCAGATGTGGTTTCGAAGGACACAAGTCAGGTACCTGCACCGGAAAATTGCACTACGCAGTATGCACCGACGCTAGCAGGCCCTTCGAGCACTTGATGGGGTCAATGGAGTGTAACCCACCCATCACAAAAGGAAAAGTGGTCGATGGCACCCAAACCATCAGTAACAGTAACGGCGGACGGCCCCAAGCTGAGGAGGATACTGCCATGTCATCATGAAAGACAAGCTAAGCTTCCTTTAGACGAATGCCAACCACTGCGCCGGGGCTCAGGACCTGCTACTGCAGTCCATGGTGGAGTGGCAAATCGACCTGGCTGTGGCCTGCGAGCCCTACTTCATCCCTTCCCTACCTCACTGGGTAGGGGATTTGGATGGCACCGTGGCGATCCTAATTCGGAACAAAGCGGGTTACCCCCCTCTCACTCATTGAGAGGGGGTCGGGCTACGTAGTGGCGGGGTGGGGAGAGTACGTAATTGTAGGAGCGTATTTCTCACCCAACCGTAACCTGACGGATTTCGAGATCTTCCTCGGCTCCGTCAGAGCTGCGGTGTCCAGGCAGTCGTCGAAACCGACAGTGGTTCTCGGTGACTTTAACGCAAAATCACGTGCCTCGGGAAACCCTGCCACGAAACCACGAGGGAGGACCGTCCAGGTGTGGGCCCTACTCTCCAACCTGTCCCTGCTTAACAGAGGGCAGGTGCAGACCTGCGTGCGGCAGTAGGGTGGGTCTGTGGTGGACATATCGTTCGCCACCCCTGTTGCAGCACATAGTAAGGAACTGGAGGGTAGAGGAGGTGGTGGAGACTCTATTGGATCATAGATACATCCGATTTGAAATCTTCTACTCCGGCAGGCCAGCGGATTCCCCGAGGGTGCAAACTACCCTCCCACGGTGTTCGGTGGTAAGTGGCGAGCGATGAAACCCTCCTGCCATGAGTAAGGCGCGCCATCGGACACAGCCCGCCACACCCTGATTGAGTGTTCCGCATGGGGGCCTCAGCGCCATTCCCTGGCGTCCATTGTAGACGGAGACCTCTCGCTGCCGAGCGTGATAAACGCTATGATCGACAGCCAGAGATGCTGGAAGGAAATGGTCTTGTTTTGTGAAAACGTGATGACACAGGAGGCCGCGGAGCGGGAGCGTGAGAACAGTGCTGCCGACCCGCTTCGCCGAAGAAGACCGGGGAGAAGGCGTCTTCGTTATGGACACCTTCTCCTCCCGCCATAAGTCTTGCCGGGGATAGGGGGTCTCTGTACCCCGAGAACCCCCTAGGAATTGGAGGCACACAGAGTTGGGCCTACCGCCAGGACGTCACGGTACTAAACATAACACATTTTCCCCACAACATGTGGAGGAAACGCGTTATGCGTTTTTCCAAAAAAAAAAAGGTATTCTACTGTCAAACAGGAATACACAGTGTTATTTTATCCTGTTTTTAAATCCTTAAAAAGGCACGGTGAGCCAGTGTAACAGGCATAACATCTTAAATTTGGTCAATGGGTAATGGTGACCATTTACCTTCAGGTGGCCCATTTTCCCGTCCGCTTACTTATGTTATAATATTATGTAAGCATTTATTTATATTATTAATGGTAATGCTTTAAAAATAAAATTCAAGTAAAACCTTTCGATTATGAGGCAATTTTAAAGAAGTAATTAAACATGAATGAGAATTTAATTTTTTGCCTCAAAAACTCGCAGCTTTGTCGCAATGTGTTAAGCATTTTGCACGCAACGGACTGATTCCTTTGTCGGCTTATTTTGGTAACAACGATTAACAAAATACGTAGATGTGCTAAATTATTTACATTAATATTATAATACTCTTTGATTATCAAATAGTATCAATTTGTTATCTGAAGTAATCATTTTTAATAAGAGTTTATTCACTAGTCAATTCGATATTTGCTGAAGTTTGTTGGAGAATATATTATTTTAAATTGTGAGTTCTGTTATAAATTACGTTATTATATATACGTTGATATATTTTATTTATTTTGTACTAATTTTCTAAGAATTTTCCTATTCACTCGAACTTAATAATCAAAGTATATTAAAATCATTTCTCATATTTTTGAGTAAGTTCCAGAAATTGATTTAAATTATATTAAAAATATATTTAATGAAATTTTAAACAATGACTGTAATTTGAAGTTGAATTAAGAATTAATCGATCAAAGTATGTATAACAGTACAAAATTTAATATTCTCTATCCTTGGAAAACAAAAAGTAGCTGACATATGAATATCAGTCATTTGAGTGACGTGGCTGCGTGCGACCGCAAAAACATGATTCGGGCTGCTATCTGCAGAAAAACCATGAAGGGCAGTCGCCTTGAACTGATTGCTGTCGAACAAATATCGCCAGTGACGTTACGTTTATTGCGATCATAGCAGAATATTCATTGTTATAACTATATGCTAGCTTGTATCTCGTTTTTACAGTCTTTCTATTAAAAGTAATAGTGAATTAATAGCCTGTTAAAGTCCCACTGATGGGCTTTTTCATTAGGAGAATGAAGAGGAGAAAGCTTGGAGCTTATTCCACCACGCTGCTAGAATATACATGTCAGAATTTTATCCAATACATGCAGGTTTTCTCACGATATATAAAAATATCACCCACACCACCTAGATGTCCGAAAATCCACAACAGCGCGATTTTTAAGACATTTTCTGCCTCGCACAACCACTCTGTGGAACCAGCTTTCGCCGGTGGTTTTTCCGAACCGATACGACTTGGGAACCTTCAAGAAAAGAGCGTACTCCTTCCTGAAAGGCTGGCAACGCACCTGCAAGCCCCCCGGTGTTGCAGATATCCATGGGTTGTTCTAATATAAAAAAAAAAACGATTTTTTTCCTCAGGACCAAACACGACATGAACTATTAACACAAACTAAGCCCGTATAAAGTGTGGCTCGACTGGCAGCATTCAAAACCCAATCTTTAATTAATATTAATTAAAGGTATTCCGCAAGAAGAAACTCGAAACTCACCGCAGAATACGAGAAATTAAATGTCAAAATTTGTTATGCGAAATTGACTATAACAATTATAAAATGTACAGGACACACATATCAAAATGTCGTATCACCGTAAGTCATACAAAAATCACGAGTGAGGTACGAACTGAATTCTTAAAGAATCGCATTGCAGGTTTTGTAAACACAAGACCATCTTAATTACTTGACATTTATTAAATTACATAAAATAATATCAATAGTATTTTTCCTTACAATGTTTCTTGCATCCACATTTTAAATTAAATAATGTAATTATACGGCAGTGTCGTAAACGTTTTCATAACAATGAGCATCGTATTTCTCGTAGCTGTATAAGAGTTTATACAGCACCAGAACATATTGAAACAACAGTCCGAACGCCAGAGTATGTCGCTACTCGCTACAATGGGATCGTAAAAACAGACTAAACGTCTTTTTGTCACCTTGTCACCATATGGCTGGCGAGAAGGGATAACATAAAGTGACAGTTGGGGACCGGCCTTAGGATTACGGCACTAATTATACTTATAAAAAATTATTGCCTTTATTTTAAGAATCTTCACATCTCTATGGGAGTGATTTATTTTAATAAACATTAATAGAAATTTAATTACTTAGAGTTTTTCAGTTTGATTTATTATGGTTAATATTGATAACTATGTGTTCCCAACAGCTTTGCTTGCGTGTATTTGAGTTTATGACTTATAAGAGATTATGATATATTATTATTACAAAAATAAAATATACTCGAAATTGTGTTCTGGATAAAGTAGCTATCAAATCTATTTTTTTTTACTAATATTATAAATTATAAAGTAATCTTGTCTGTTTGTCTGCTAGTTATTCTTTCATGGCCAATCCACTATACTGAATTTGATGTAATTTAGTACGAAGCAAGCTTGAACTCCGAGAAACGACATAGACTTTTCTAACCCTAACACCTGCAACTAACCTCTAAAATGCGAGCGATATAAAGTCTTTTATAATTTTATTCTTCACTATCCGTCAAGATATAGTTGATATTATTATTGGATAGATGACGTCTATCTATCAAGCAGACGGGATTTAATTACGTTAGAATACTGTATTTATATGTCTTTATATATAAATTAAAAGAAAAAAAATAACTTAAAAACATTGAGTGCTTAGCAAGCTTTTATGTTAAAATTTTATTTCGTGCTCTTGAAAGTGGAAGAGAAACATCGTGAGTGCTTCAAAACATCCACCGACCGTCGGGGTAGCAAAGTGGTGAAATAATCTCTTAATCCTGCTATTTAACAGAAGAGGTGGCATTTGCATAACAGGGATACATCATTGAATTTTATGTATAAGTTAAATAGACAACGTTATTCATTTTGAACACATTTTGAATATTAATCTATCCTCTTATATCATAAAATCATAACATAAGCAGGGACCGAGATATTTACGTCGGTTTTAAAGCAGACTAAAAATGTACGTAACGTGCTTGACCACGCCGTTTAATTTGCTGTGGAGATGTCAAAGTGATACGTGTATTAACAACGCGTCAACCTGTTCTAACGTGTGACGTAGCAGTCAAAGGATTCCTTGAAAAATCGACAATATGACACGTGGTGTTGCCAACGCTTCAACGCTGTATTTAGAAGTGTACTGCATTCATATTAATATGAAACATGTCTGTCGCTACATTTATATTCGTTCTCTATGACACTTGCAGTGGTAATTAAAAATTGTCTACAGAGACGTAAAGACGGAGTAAAAATTAATTTACACGTTCTAAACTTTTGAGTCAAATAAGAAAAGTTCGAAATGTGCTCGAAAATACATTAAGGACTACCTATAATATAAAAAAAATAAATGAAACGAAGAAATATTTTGAAGATTAAATCCAAAGAGTTGATGAAGTGAATTGCTCCAGGCGATTCCTTCTCTTTCAATTTTCTAAGGCCCTTGGATCTGTTAATCGGAATATTGTGTCCGAACTTTTAGATTATTATCAAAATATTTCAGGCTACTCTTTCAATTAAACGAATTTTTTAAACCCTTTTTAAGATTTGAGGATTAATTACTTCGTCAAGATATTGAAATATTCTGTTCGAATATTTTACACAGATTCTTGTCTCAGATCAGTTAGCAAATTATTCTTTATATTATGATTTAGTTGATTCGTAGTTAATTTATGTGACTGCCGATGATGCGGTTCCGGGTTCGAATTCTGAGTTAAAATAAAAAAAGATAAAAAAAATTCTGTCGAAGATAACAACTTAGAATTTTTATTATACTCTCGTTAAGCAGTGACTTCTTCGGCCTATTTAATTTTCTTTTGTTTTGAATTTCTACATCCTTATGTAAAATAATAACTTGAATTACAAATACAGATACAGACTGTGTTGTCGTGTAAACATTCAAGATACTGTACCTCGTAATCGTTGTCTAGATTATTTATTGTTTTTATGTGTAATGTTTCGAGATATTCAGTTTACTTCGCGATACTTTCCTTGATCAGCAATAGAACGGAATGCATTATGAAATAAAATTGACGCGTAAAAATTCAGTACTTTTACAGATTCAAAGAACACTTAATTAAAATTTCATATAAAGATTTATTACGTGCTTACGTGATTTACGTAATTATGTTGTGGAAAGTTAAACTATATCAAAAATGACAGTTTATTTTTAATACTATAAACATATTCTCTTTATTTTACGATTAGAAATACGTAAGAGGATATATAAGGTTTAAAAAAAAACATGTTATTAATTTGACAAGGTAGCCCAGTGGACGTTGACCTTTCAATAATAACCGATTATTTCAAACTTACAGTAAGATCGAAGTTATATTAATCAATAATTGTCTACTAAGGAATTTTGCTTTGTGGTAGGGCTAATTAGTAATGGTAGAAATATAAATATAAAATATACAACACCTCAAAGAACAGTTTAAATTTAGAAAACATCATAAGTGTATGAAAACTTCTACCGAGTCACATAGAAAGCGTGCAGTGTTACCTCCTTTAATTTTTTTGAAGATAAGGAGGAGGTAACTCCTTAGAAGGTTATCTATCAAAAATTAAATGTAATCATTTTCTTGTAATTAAAATTAAAAATAACTCGGCTACGTTTTCACATTCTTTGGAGTTATTTTCACTGATCGAAAATGATAAACAAACAACCTCAAGGTAAATTAATAAGTCGAAGGTTTCGTAGATTTTTTTTTAATTATGTTTAATATATTTTTTTAAATATTCGATATTTTTTTATCGATTATCATGCCGTAAATTGTAATTATACTGCCAGCTGTGTGCTAGAGCGACTGTTATTTGTGTAAACCGTAGTGTAATTAGTTCAGAAATACAATTTATATTCTTAATTATTATGATTAACAAAAGCAAACATGTATTAATGACGTCAGCGCCAACAACGGCGTGAATAAATAAAGTGTCTCTAAGTGTTTCCTATTACTTTGACACAAGTCGACAATCTGAACGCTCATATACTGTTTATTCGGTAGGAATGTTTAATCTATTTACTCTCGTTGCGTAAACCTTGAAGGCACGAACCTAATTATGTCTGTAATAAATATTCACTAGCGATAAACTTGGGGAATAATTTACGATCGTGTAAACGTTTAATTTTGCCACGGATTCCGAATTCTGTAGGCATAGATCTTTCTGACATTGGTGCTATCAGTCGCTCTGGAATGCAGGGTCCATGTGATAATGGCTGGAGTTGGACATTTTAACGCTGCTGCCTAAAATTATTGTTATTAAGAAATTATTATTATTACACCTCCTATGCAAGCGCATATTCAATTGGAATGAAGCTATTTCTGTCTATTTTGTTTAGATTTTACTTTTCAATCAATTTTAAAATTGACTTCGTACAAACTCACAAAACATGATCGTTCAAAAAAATTTAATTGTAACTGAAACTTCTGGTTTAATATAGTGAATTATTTCCCAATTTAAAAATAAATAATTTTTAATATAAAAAAAATATTGCGATAAAAGTTAGCTAGCAATTGTAAAATCCAATCATAATATAATAAAATTTAAAAGAATATGTACTAAACATTTATACACTGCGAAATGTTCTTATGTAGGTTTGAGCGTCTAAATATTTTAAAGTTTCTAGTCTGTAGGGTAACGGATCCAAATAGCACAGCACCAATTACCCACACAAAGGCGAGAAAATAATACACATTACTTTCTTTTAACGGATTTTACACAGCCAAGTGACCCAACAAAATCTACTATGAAATTCTCACTTTTCACAATAGCATAGTTTTAATAAGAGAATGCTTAAAATCGCGCAAGGGTTGTGTGTGATTTAAAACAGTCATTATTTCCTATTTCAATTTTCCAAAGATAGTTCGTGCTTTAATATATTATTTTGCTCATAGTTGTAAAGAGTAAAATCAAAGGCTGTTTCTTTGAGTACTTATTAACAGACGTTATAAATAAAACGTAAAATAGTTTATCATAAACGCATTACAATTAAATTTACCTATCAAAAACTTTAATTTTACAAACACAAACGAATACATGATTATATTAAAAGTCTAATTAACTTAGAAAACATATTTTTTATATGATATATAAAAATATCTATTTAAATAAGACATCTTAAATCGTCGCCACTTGGATCTGTTCCTATTTAACAATCTAAAGAATGCCTCAGGTTTATTAAGACATTAAAGCACCGTTTTATATATAAACTTCTTCCATATCAACTGTCAGTAAAACGTCTTGAAGAACTAGTTCTCACCTTATGTACTCTATATATATACATATATGTAAAACATTGTATGGAAATGATCCAAGACCGTCACGTTGTATGAGCCTCCCTGTGGTGATACTGTGGCTTACACAGAGTGGAAAGTTTGATCAAAGTTAGATAATCAGTACTTATAATTAAGTAAGTCATGTTTAAGTAACCGCGATGTTGTGGTTTAGTTGTAAGAGTACTGTAGTAACTTGGAAGACAAATTATAATTTACGCATAGAATAGACCCATCAGTCTTAATGTTCATAAGGAAAGTCGGTTTAATTATTATCATATTACATTTTTTTTGTTATTATTACTATATAAAAAACAAGAATTTGGTGGTGGGTGGAGTATACCCATCTGGGTAGGTACCACCCACTGATCATATATTATACGCTTAGAAGCAATACTTAGTATAGTTGTGTTATTTTTTTTTGGTTTGAAGGGTGAGTGAGCCAGTGTAACTACAGCCACAAGGGACATAACATCTTAGCTCCTAAGGTTGGTGGCGTATTGGTGAAGTCAGGAATGATTAATTTTTATTACAGCGCTAATTTCTATGGGTACCACTTACCATCAGTTGGATCATTTGCATGCCCCCTATATCTTAAAAAAGAAACTCTGAATAACGCTTTTGTTGGATAAATTTTAAAGAAACCTCATTTTCAGAGTATTTAATATTAAAATAATTTAAATTTTTTAACATATAAATTTATTTAAACAAATTAAAAAAATAATTGTAATTTAAAAAGGTGAACTTTAATGCAATCTATTTTCATTCTTACAACTTTTTCAGACGTATGACATCGCACTCGTATCGTTTGTTAAACAAACATAAACTCTCGTGAGATCGAATAAACATTAAATGAAAACTATGTATTTAAAATTTATAAAAATAATATACTTCATTTAACTTAATCGAGTGTCTTATCAGTTTACAGTCTTACAACTGTTTGTTAAACATCATTTGGTTTTTTTGTTTCGTTTCTATGACTGTATTAATTCACTTTTCTACAACTTCGAATTTTATATTGATATATATATATATATATATTTCATTCTAACCTTTGTCTCATTATTTATTAAATACGATACTTAAATATTTAAATACTAATATGAATAATATAAAAAACACGTAAATTGTATTTATAATTAAAATTTTGAATGAAACGAAAAGTGATGTTGAAAACAAATTTACAAAATTGTAGCTTTATTTATTTTTTACTTTAATATCTTATTTAATAAATAACGAGACAAAGATTAGAATTAAAAAATATATTTTTAACATTAACATTAACAGCCTGTAAATATCCCACTGCTCGGCGGCCTCCTCTCCCTTTGAGGAGAAGGTTTGGAGCATATTCCATCACGCTGCTTCAATGCGGGTTGGTGGAATACACATGTGGCAGAATTTCGTTGAAATTAGACACATACAGTTTTCGTTACGATGTTTTCCTTCACGAGCACGAGATGAATTATAAACACAAATTAAGCACATGAAAATTCAGTGGTGCTTGCCTGGGTTTGAACCCGAAATCATCGGTTAAGATGCACGCGTTCTAACCACTGTTTCTTCATCGACAGACACTTAATACTTTATTGATATTAAACAAGGTGACATAGGTTTATATCGAAGTTTCCGTGTAACCATTAATGAGTACTATCAAAACTCGCTCAACGCAAATTTAACCAGAATAAATTTAAATTCAAATACAAACGTAATACCGAATTCTAAACTTATTCAACTTCTCCTCAGGATACGTACGAACTCGAAAACACGTCTTTGATATTAAATACAAGTTAAATAAAGACGATTCAACCAAGTATTGTTGCCTCACGTGGATCTTATTTGAGAAACAAGTATAATTTCAACAAGTTTCAACAGAAATTTCTAACGGAATTAATTTAATAAATTAGTTCAGAAACAACAGTATAAAAGTTTTGCTTTTACAACTGAGGCGAAAGAATTTTAAGCATTCATTATCTTTTTTCCATCCTTATGGAAACGTTACTGGTTCTATCGACGTTTTGATATTCTTTATTAAGCGATACGGCAAAAGTTACTCAAACTCGATTCCATACTTTCTGATTGTTTGAGTATATTTGTAATTTTGTAACACTGGTCAATAACTGTTTTGCAATCAATCTGTTCAATCAATTTAACTTGTTCAAGTTTTAGAAATTATATAATATTTTTATTACTATTTTTGAATTTGAAGAAACAATTTTAACATAGGTCAATTTGTTGAAAATCGTAGATGAACACCATTGACTTGTTTGATTGTTATTGCGTTTATAATAATTATTGCGACAAAAACTTGCACACGTCAAACGAAATTTGACAAAACGAAAATTATACGAGTACTTCTAGTCTTTTCAGAGAAGAATTCTTTGTGCAGTTGGATATTTACTATCTAAATAACAAATAAAATAGATATAAAGGCAAAAATAACTTTAATATCATATCATAAAACATTAACGTAAGTAACTACAACGGTTAAACTCCGTCCGACATAAATCAGTCCCAATCCGCTGTATTAGTCACATTACGAATGTGTTCTAGATTACAGCTGCTCTTGTCAAACGATAAAACGGCCGGACCACACATTTATCGAAATCACTAATTAAAACCCATTTATAGAGCAAAGACGGTTAGCATAGAATAAAGTATAAGCCAGAAGAGATACACACACCACCTATCTAAATACGATGAGTCTGCGAGTATATAGATTCTTACAATGTTTGAACGATCACCGTTAAATATGACACTTGGATGTACTTTTTCATGGAAAGGGTAAGTCGTCGGTATTTCGGCAAATCAATCTAAACCAATCTAATATACTGTCTAATCAACTGCTATTAAAAAATGTTATACGAGACACGTATCGATTCAGCTAGTAAGATTTAATGATAATTAATTATTACTATTGCAACAGCTTATGTTAATATTAAAATATTTTATAAGCATAAATATTTAAAATAACGTTACATTAACATAGATCAGTGGTACATGTGAATTCTAGCTAAATATTTTGGGTTCATATCCGGGCGAACACCACTGAATTTTCATTTGTTTAATGTGTGTTTATATAATTCATCCTATGCTTGGCGTTAAAGGAAAACATCATGATGAAACCTAAATGTGACCGATTTCAATAATATTCTGCCTCGAGTGTATCCATCAACCCCCATTGGAGTAGCGTGGTGGAATAACTCCAAACCTTCTCTTCAAAGGGAGAGATGTCCTTAGCCCAACATTGGAACATTTACTATCTGTTATTTTACGTTTATTTTTAAATGAGTTTCATAATTTACAATGATCTCGGCGTACTTTTATATCCATATCAATCTACCTGTTGTTAAAATAATATAATATTAATGTTAAGGTAACACTTATACTAGATCGGCAGAAGGAAATATAATTAATCTCCTTCAGATGTTATGCTTGACCAGAATTATACCACTTCTACACGTCGAGGCGATGGTCCAAGTAACCGCGAGATAAAGATGAATGGGTTCTTGTCATAATTTATAGCACTGATTCTGAACGAATTCAGACCATTTTAGGTCTACTTGTTAACAATTTAAAGACACGCGATTGAGCTTAGATTATAAAACAATAGAGCTCACATTATTAAACAAATGGCAAATGGAGCCCTACGTTACAGGGAAGCAACAGAAGCGAATACATAATCAAAAGCGAAAGCAAATTCCCGGTATTGCGAAATGACGCTCTTGTGTTAATACGTTACAATTTCTGTCACTTTAATTTGAATTATACTGACCTATTAAAAAGATTTTAATTAATTTGTAATAATATTAATTGTATTTGGTAAATTGAGAATATTTTTAATGTGTATAAGATTTTCAATGAACATATTTATTGTAAGTCAACAAGTATCAAGACGAAAAATTTTGTAGTATTAGTTTTATATTTTTTTACATCATGTTTTAAATTATTTTTGGTACAATGCTAGTTTATCTGTACGAATATTACCAAGTTGAAGAGTCTGTTTACTTTACTGTAGATGTTGTTCTACCGATTGAAATATAATTAAACGTCAAATTGATTTGCTGCGAAAGAGATAGACTACGAGTACATATTACCTTAAGACGTGAGCGAGAACGAGAAAGAAGCTAGTAACATTATTATTACAACTGGACACAATTTTACCAAATATAAAAGAAAAAGTTTTTCCTCTTCAAAATAGTCTTAGGACGGTGATAAAATATTTACACAATTCTCTGTTCCTTAATTCCTTCCTTGTGGGTTAATCTGACATAATAAAACCACATGGGAAAACTTTCATCCATTCAACAAACACGAATTAAAAATCCGAATCGGCGAAGTTGTCCCTGATTAGTCGTCGCTTGTTTTGTCTTAGATCAAACACGACGAAGTAAAGGCGGCGCCTATACAAACACGCTATCTAATGTGTTTACTCCTAATTCCAAACAAAAGTTGCGGGAACAACCGTTATACGCGCTCCTATACTGAATTATTTGTACATTATCTTCCCGCAATAATCCATTCTAGTTCTTTATTGACGTGTAAATAAAAAACAGGAAACATTTTATGTACTATACGTACATAATCCGGTCATGGCGGTATATGTCTAAGCCTGTATTAAAATAAGGATTTGTTTTTATACTATTTTTATTTAATCAATATTATATCAAGATAATAATAAAATATTCGTCATGCGATCTGTTCGCTCACTCTGTGCTAATACATTGTAACGTCACGCTATATGATAAGCTGAGCCGAGCCGGGCGAGAGTTTGTGCTGGAACTTTCCACCAAGCTTGCCTGTAATTATTAGTGACGTAACATCTTATTATCTATTGACTAGTGACGATGGCAACCGAATTAACAGAAATAAGAGAAGAATTTCGCGATAGCATCGGGTCGGAGAAAAATAACGGAATTGTAAAAAATATAAAAGAGATAAAAGAATTTAAAAAAAAAATATAGTATAGCGTACTAGTTGTAATGCCTTCAGCTTCAAAATCATATAAAAAATCCCGCGAACTTTTCAACGATTACTAATTTAAATAGTAAATTGGTAAAGGTTACTACTTATCTAGATTGAAATTAATATGTTCTTTATTTTGATAGGGATCCCTACTTTGTTCAAATTAAGTTAAAAAAATGCTTATTTTGACTAAAATATTAAAAAAATTGATATCAATTGGATAATTAGTATTTTTTGTGAGAAATGAGAAGAAAAATTAACGAACAAAATTTACTTTTTTATAATATTAGTACGCCTTAGGATGTATGCCTAGTAGGACTCTAATATTACATTATTAACAATAAAAGGTGATTATTACATTGTTATATTTACTTGATTGAGGGCTTTGTGCATCGTCTGGGTAGGTATCCTCATCATATATTCAACCGCCAAGCAGCAATACTTAGTATTATTGTGTTCCAATTTGAAAGGTGAATGAGCTTATGTAACATCAGGCACACAGTCACATCTTAGTACCCAAGGTTGGTTGCGCATTGGCGAAGTAAGGAATGGTTAATTTTTACGGCGCCAATGTCTTTGGGTAAAGCTGACGTTTATCATCAGGTGCCCTATTTGCGCGTCCGCCTACCTATGACACAAAAAACAAACGCAAAAACTCATAATCGATTGATGTTACATTTCTCCATTTGCCCCATCATCAAAATTGCTTTCAATTCGACGTAAACTTGTCAAGACGTAAAGCTAAATATATCGTATTTCTTTGTATAGTATATTATTCGCTAGACGCTAGACAAAGTTGTGTCGTCAACTTCGTATGAGTTGGCAAAAAATCAAATAAGGAAAAACCTAGACGTAAAATGAAACTTCGTATTTTACGAGGATATGTTACTATCCTTCTGAAATCACTATTCGTTGATTGTATAGGTATTATAGACAATTCTCTATGTCTAATACAATACGTAGAAAAGAGATTCAACATCCACGTGGAGTTTTTATTTGTTGATTTTGATACAGACGGTAAATCATCATGATTAAACACTCATAACCTATTGCTAGACATAGGTTACTCACTAGTCTAAAATTTCTTATAATTGACTTTATATTTATGTACATTTTGTACTATATATAACATTAATTTCAGACCGTGTTATATTCAAACAATGTGAGATTTACCAAAAAACTATATTACTATGAAAATTAAAAAAAATACTAAGATGAAAAGCGAAACATTAATTTAAATATTGACCGCTGCGTTCAGAGGCATTTGACACAAACATGTGTATTCGGGTCGTCAGTCGGCTTTTCATTTAAGACTTTGAATTCAACACTATCAGCGTGCGCGTGCGCAAACAAATTTTTTTTTAACACAGTCGATTATTTATCTCCATATAAAATATTTACATATTGCTGGCACAAATAATAAAATCCATGAAATAGTTTTAAAATGCTGTGATTATCATATTATTTTTTTATATATTATATTTTATATTATTTTATATTATATTTTTACTGCATATAGTCTAGGATATATTTAGACTATACATTATTTAAACGAAAACAATTCAAATATCAAGCAAAGAAATTGCAAATATTTGAACCTTTGTTATTACCGTTGGGTTGTTTTTCATTTATATTTCCTCTCTTCAATTAAAAACAAACTTTTTTATTTTAGAGTCTCGCCGTAAAAAGGCTGTATCACGCTTCCCCTTGCTGTCCTTACAAAGAAGTTTGATCAAGTGGGAAGCGACCAAAAGTTTATACATCCCACAGGAAGCGAGATAAATATTCATGAGGCTTAACTCGAGGAAACTTATTTCCATGTCAGTATCTGTCTGTCTGTACATTTGTAATGAAGATTCTTATGACCCATTGACATACATTTCATTAACCTTGTTTCTTAAACTGTTTAGAGAGAGCACGTTAATGTTTTGCGGTAATTGACTTTATGCATATTCGGTCAGATTGTTCAAACAATTAGCCTTTGGAGACACCGGCAGCTTAACTGTAAATAGTAAATTTAGCTCTATGAATAGGTTTGTATGTGTTTGTATGTTAAATTAAAAAGTGTTGCAAGGAGTAGCTCACATTGTTAAATCTAGTCATTAGAAATTTCTTGTCAAATACGATACATGATTTCATTGTTTTATTGTATTTTTTTTTTATGATGACCGTTTTAATGTTTCTGTGGTCGAGTTTTATTTAACAGGTTCTTTGTACAAATAGCCGACGCAATTGTTAAACAAAAATCATGAATCCTATGCGATACGCGGGATACGAAAAGGGTTAATGCTAACAATCTGCTATAATTTAGAACTTTAAGGTAAGGTAAGGTAAATTAAGGTAAGGTTATCATATTCAATGAGTTTTCTGTTGACTCAAAAAGTTACTCATATACATATCAGATAATAATCGTTTATGTTAGTAATCTGTAGAGGTATTCTGTGAGAAGAAAACTCGAATCTCACCGCAGAACTCGAACGTGAAATGTCAGAATGTGATAAGCAACATCAACTATAATAAGTATAAAATGTATGGGATATACATATTAAAATGGCATATCACCGCTTATAAATGATTTCACGAGTGAGATACAAATTAAATCCTTAGATAACCACACTGCTGTACGCATTATATTTATTTATTTGCAACAATGCTATATCGTAGAGAGTAAACTATTTCTTTATGTACATAAGCTATGCTTCATAAAAATTCTAAATGTCTTCTCATCATAAAAGGGATAGAGTGTTATAAGTTAGGGACTTCTGATCAGTACAGTAATCAAGTAGGCAAGTCCAGTAATACCCTCTAAAGCCGCCAGACTTTTTTAATTAACAACGACTCTGTTTCTCCCCAGCCTATTTTGTCCAGGCACATTTTCCCTGATGTTATTTCTACGGAATCCCGCTGAGGACTTTTTTATAATTCATTAATATGCTTGCACCAACCCAGTTTCATTTGCAGTAAACAACAAAGAGTTGTTTTACAAAGAATATTTAAAAAAATACCGAAAAATTATTATCAATCTCGTTTCTGTTTTGCACCTCGGTTATTTTACTTAAATTAATAAAAGTGGAACAAAAGAACGCTGCTCTCTTCACCACACTTACATGGTCCCATCGGTATATGTCGGAGGAGCAGGATGCCGAACAGTTGGATTCGGGGAATGATCCGACATTTGGAAGACTATGTGGGCGTGCACTGAAGATATTCACAAAATAAAACGTATTTAATATCGTCTAATCACTGTATTATTTTATTCAATACGTACACCACAAAAATATCAAAGGATTACAATAATTCATCTCGATTAAGAGCAAATGGGTTTGAAAGCAAACATCGCATTCGAGTTGCCATGACACTTATAACTCCATTCGGGGTGATCCGCTCTTAAAAGTAAATCAGCCATCAAACATTATTGCCAACTACTCGATTCATTAATTATCCAAAATAACAACCAAAGTAACCGCGTTCCATTATATATATTAAGGCAGAATATATATGACATTTATGTAAACTCAACTTTAAACAAGGATAAGAGACATTTTCTCAGATTTTCTCATACAAGTTTTTAATGCTGCGACGACGTAAAGAGGTCTTACTGAGAAACGAAGCTCTTTAATGTTTTACTTGAGTGGTCATGGCCTCTTCCATCCGACGACATTGAGTTAGTATCTCCTAAAAACCTGAATAGAGTGAAAGGTGATGCTTACATGGAAAGTCGATACTTGACATTCTTTTATGAAACACGGGTCACATTGAAAGAGGGTCTGAAAGTATTTTAAGATGCCTATATAATCTAAGTATTTGAGATATTTTTCAACAGCTACGAAGTCGTTCTGAATTCATACTTGAAGTGAAAATTAACCTAATTTTTATATACTTTTAAGAATAACGTAGATATTATAAAAATAGTAACGACCTATGAATGTTTCACTACTGGATCACAGCCTCCCCTCTATTTTAGAGAAGATTTGAGGGCTTGGTTTATTTTACCTCTTTGCTGCAACGTGATTTTTGGATATATACGTGGAACACTTCCTTCTTACACAAGCGGGTTTCTTTACGACGTTTTCTTGAATCGCTGAGTCTTATATGAATTATGAACATAACTGACTTAACCCTCTAGAAAATCTCAGCTCTTCATTTTTTTATCCGAATAAGAATATTAAAAATTTTGGAATACATTACTTTACTTAAAATAACTAAATAAAAAAGGCAATAAATATTTAGGAAACAATTACTGCAATCGTATCCTAAATGTACTATTCAGCTTCAAAAGCCTAACGCTTATTTTCTACTTAACTACGCATGCTTCCTTATTTTAAAAAAAAATCCTTGTAATGAAATATTAGTAATAATATTTAAAGTATTATATGTATAAAATAATAATTATTATTACTAATTTGTTAAACTATATTTTCATAGTTTAAAATCTGATGTGAAACGTCTCCCTTATTTGTAGTTAGTTAAAAAGCTTTAACGGAATTCAACCATCTTATAACAGTTTAAAAGCAATCAAAAATGAAGAAAAATAAATGTGACGTAATTGCCTTCAAGACGTCTAACAGTGCCGTAATGAGCACTCCGGAAAGACTTAAAATCCCTGTTCCATTTCTTGCCCTTTAGTTCATGAGGTAAGATTTTTTAAAATATAATATCTTTAGATAAATTCGATTGAAATCGTTTCTTTTGATCAGATTCTATTCTGAGAAAATATGCTAATACTTTGCATCTTTGTTAATTTCAATTTAAAAAAAAAATCTGCATCGATATTAATTTCAATTCATGTATTAATATACTTTTTTTTGATTCTCTTTCAAGTACTTTCAGTAGTTACTAATCTCACGTCAAAAGAACTTTTTACCATAGATTCAAAATTTCGATTCTTTACAGGTAAATAATAAGGATGATCCCTTAAACGATATCGGCCACGATTTAAGAGATAATATTGTGATAAAAACGTCATATTTTATCAATTTTTATTTGCTCTCCCGGGAGTCCTTTTTGTGTATTTTTCTACATCATGATATTTACAGTCCGCATGTAAATGTGCCCCTGAGTAGCATAGTATGATATACTCTTCCATTTATATAATCATCTATGTGACCTATTGTGAAAAATGAATGTTACTGAGCTCATATTATGCTTTCGCAATGACCAACGTGCTTCTAAAAAATACCTTTTGATTATATGCACTACGAAGAGTATTAACTGACTTGCTTCCCACAGACGGTTCTAGAAGAATGAGATGAATTAATTAATTGCAAGCGGGCTGCCCAAGACCGGTCGTTGTGGCGATCTTTGGGGGAGGCATATGTCCAGCAGTGGACGTCCTTCGGCTAAGAGAAAAAAAAAAGAAAAAAAGCCCGTCTGTGTAGATACCACCCAACGTACTTACCGCATTAAAAATGCTTAGTATCGTTGTGTTCCGTTTTTAAAGGTGAGTGAGCCAGCGTAACCTTGTACCTGTAGAGGCACAAGGGACATAATATCATAGCTCATAAGTGCTGGCATTAGCACCGTGAAAAATGCTTTATAAAATATAATCCACAGTGCCGAAGATATTGGCCCAGTAAGATATATTAACCATTCCTTACATCACCACATATAAGTATATTATGTTTAACTACTTACGCAACACATACTAAATAACGTCTAAAACTTTAAACAACTGCAATTTTTGTACATTATATTATAAATTAAAATGATTATTAAAATAAAATGCTTCCATAATGTTCTTCTACGTGAAAGTTTAAAAGTAAATAAAGACATAAATGTACGTAACATAGAAACTTCAGTGAACTCAAACAACAAAGTACGTACAAAATTTAAAAATATTGTACATCTTTGATCATATTTCAAAATAACGAGCTGCTAGCAACTTGCAAATGTTACTAACATCGTTTAAAACTGCATGCAACTGTTTCCTGGACAACAAAATTGAAATATGCGAATATCAACTGGATGTAGTTTCACCTTGCGCGAGAAATGTTAGAAATATGTACTTTTCAAAGTCATCTGGCATAAACTGGCTCTCTTAAACTAAACAGACACTAAAGTTTCACTGTTCAAAGACTAAAGCGAGAAAGTTTCAAATTTGCGCCCGAGATGATTGTTCCTCTATGTACAAAGGAGTGTAATGAACGTCATAATAAATGTTATATACTAGATACTTATATGTTTCGACCGTAATGAAAATAATTACAATTTGCTATATTATTAAAACTTCATTCGTTTTTGTAATGAAACAAAATAAAAGTATTATTTTTATTCAAATGGGATATTGTTATTTTTGTATCCAGTTTTGTGATCCCTGGAATATATTTCGTGTATCGATGTTTCATCGTCGAACACGAGGAGAATTACAAACACAAATTAAGCACATCAAAATTCAGTGGTGCTTGGACAGTTGAACTCACAATCTGCCGCAATGAGGTAAGATTCATGATTACCACTGGACCATCGCGGCCATAATACCTTATAAGAAATAAAAATTAAGAAAAATTTTTAAGACATCATTAATCAAACCAAACCCCCTTTGTAAATGCTTTATAATGATTATAACACGAATTGAAAAAAGCTCCATTAAACTTGACTCTTACAAGCCCTTTTAAATTGTCATTTTTCATGATTAATTTTACATAAAATAACAGGTGGATTTAAATAAGGATTCTACCGAGAATTAGCAGCAATAAGCTCTGAATTACGTAGATTTTTTATATAAATTATTTTGTGTATAATATTGTATTATCATAATGTAACCAGTAATCGCGCTTTGTGAACGCTCGTCGGCGTGGATACCGCCAACTAGTCAATTATTCTTCCAACCAACGACACTCTGTATTAATATGTTCCGGCTTAAATGGTAACTGAACTGATTGTAATAAGCAGGCACAAGACTTAACATATTATAGCCCCGTTGGTTGGTGATGGATTATCATCCTCCTGCCGTTATCCCAATTTTATTTGGGGTCGGCGTAGCATGTCTTCTTCTTCCATACTTCTCTGTCAGAGGTGATCACACAAGTAACATTCTTTCCAGCCATATCGTCTTTCACACAATCCATCCATCGTTTCTTCGGTCGTCCCCTTCCTCTATATCCATCGGTGCATTATATGGAAGTTTAATGTATCTTGAATTACTGTTTATCGGCTGAGGTGTGTATGTTGTACACAGAATGTAGTAAACAGTCCAGTGCCAGTTTGTTTTCTTTGTAATATATATAATATATAAAACCGTTAAAACTTTCTCTTAATTTTTTTTATATGTCAAGTACCAACAATCGATACGGCTTCGTAATTTAAAATATCTTCACGCTTATTATGTCTGATCTAGTACCACTATTGTATAGCAGAGATACCTCTTACTTAGAGATTTCCTTTTAGTGAAACCTCAAAGGCTTTTCTTAAACGTATTGAGCTAAAGAAAGGTAAAGCTAGGAAGTGGTTTTCGCTGTCATTACAGTTCATTTTGTCGAGAAGCTTTTATATGGGAGTTTAAGGTCTGCAACCTCTCAACTATCATTATCTGGAGCTCACCTCAAAAATGCTCTTTAAACGGTGTACACTTCATTCAGCTTCCATGCGTGATAAAAGTAATGAATTAAAGCTTCTAGTAATATTTACAAAATTAAACTTTATATATATATCACGGTAAAATTATGGAATTCATTATTATAACGGTGATTCAACTCACGATAAAACGTTTAATCTTTCGGTTAGGTTAGAGTTTTATAATTTCCCCTGAGGAGGAGAGTTCCACTGAGCCACGAGCGGAGCCCAGCATGAGAGGGGTCGTGGATGCGTGATATCAACACGATATCCAATTTGTGCTAAAGACCATCGCATTGGTTTTAGTGGGTAAGAATACCACATAAACGGTTCCCATCCAGGGACTCGGGTACCTTCCTAGAGGTTTAAACTGCTCGAAAATGAAGAGTATATAATTTAACTGAAATTAACTTAATAAATAATTAATCTGGAGATATTTGCAACTTTATATATAAATTAATAAGGCATAAAACAATCAAAGACTATTTGATTAAGACCGACTTTTTTAATTTATTGTATTTATCCTTTATTATCGTGGCTATAGGTGTTGCAGTATACTGCTCTATTATATTGAATATATCTCTATAGAGCCTTTCCTAGAATTAGTTTAAAATTGATATTAAAAATGAATTGTAGTATTTTCGTTATAAATGTAATTTATAAATAAATAAAGAATATTTTATTAATAAATTGTATTATTTTATACATACCGGAATAAAAGTAACAAATCAATAAAATTACTTTTATTAATTTGTCACCTTATCAGCATTTGATCCTTGACATTATATTTAAAATTTATACAATTAATTAATATTCCTAGCCGATAAATTTCGATATCTTTTCTACACCGAATTTAACATATTATGTTTGTTATAAAACTTAAACTAGATTTGTAATGGTAAATTTAGTTCTATTTCTGAAATTTGTTTTTTTTTAAACCCATAAAGTTAAGAAACACGACCGAAAAAAAAGTCGTCTTATACTAATTCAAGGGTTTGCCTTTAGACAAGCGTGGGATTAAAGTTTCAAATAATATGTCTGCTAATATTAATAAGCTTGATACGATTACTTATGCTCGATACAAAATTTTCGTTAGTTGCATAATTAATCCCTTTAGTTTGACCTCAGGTTCACTATAGGATCTATGAAAGTAACTTAAGTACGCTTTAAGCTAACCTACTCTCTGTTATTGTAGTTTTAATACCAACTATAAAATTGGACCTACGAACCGACTTGGCTTATTTAATGGATCCAATGTTGGAAGCAGTAATACAGTAACAATGACTGTGGATTTAGTCCCATAATAAGGTCGGCCTCGCCTTTGGGCGGGCGGCCAACGTCTTGTATTTGGGAACACACGCTTAATTTATATCATCCCTTGTAACAATGTAGGGCAATGATAAACCGACCGAAGTAGTGAGCCGCGTGCGTTAAATTGCTTGGGTTGGTTTGGTTATAACAGATTAACTGTTCTCTTGTTCATAATAATGTAGTGTCCTAACGTGTTCAGGTATTGATAATAACATTATTAATAAAATATTAATACAAAATAATAGATATATTTTGCTTTAATAATGATAATGTATATCTATATATAAATATTAATAAGTAATTTTTTTTTCAGTCAGCGGAGCGAAATGGTGACTGCTAGTTTAGTATAAATATATAAAAATACAAAAGTAAATAGGGTAATTCCTCCTTACATGTTTGAGGAGAACGTTATATAGGAATTACTTTGCTAAATTAAAGCTCTGTATATTATGTTCACCGTTTATGGTAATGAAATGGAATTACAAAGCATTAATTTTATCGAGATAATTTTACCTATATAGTAATAGCTCTGCAACATATCCATCTTAATTTAATCGAAAATGTATTAATGCACAATGATTGAATGCAAGTTATTTTAGCGTATAGACACTATGCTACAAGTATTCTGTCAACTGTAAAATTCAATTTATTGTTGAGATCCTTATGTACATATATAATTAACCTGTTACGTTGTATTGATAACTTTTTCTGCTAAGCAAATGTCAGTAGAGATTTGAAAATTGGCAGAATTCTACAAAGAAATGCACGTAAAGGCGTTGGTTCTGTTTCTGATATATCTCCTATTATGTTAGAATATTCTCTTCGTATAATGAGAGTACGAGAATGGAGATTATGCTCTATAAAATCTTGACTGAACTTTGAGACTGTACCTGAAATTTGGTCATAAGATATAGTATAGTCTATAGGTTATGGTATAGTTGGTTTATTAATACATCAGAACAGACTTTTTAATATGTTATCATATTATTATATTTCCTATTAAAGTATTCACCAGGACGGATCTAAATATATGAAATTTTAAATATTCAAACTATTGAAGTAATAACAATTATATCATATACGTGATTCCATTTAGTATTTACGGAGAGCGTCTGTATAGTGTTAACGACTTTTGGCAACTATTTCTACGTGAATGTACGTTGATCTAAACAATAAACAAACAGTTTCCTACAGCTATGAAATTCACACGTTTCATACAACACAGTACACAACTCAAGTATTCTGATTTCAAAATGTTCATTTTATTACTTTGTGTTTATTATTTTTATGTATAAATATATAATTGGCATGTATTTTACTATAGGTAAAGACGTTCCATCATATTTTTTAAGTTTTTAATTAGAAAACGTTAAATTTATCGTAGTTATCTCTCATATTACGTAATATTTTCGATATGAAATGTCTATTGCACCTTGGAGGTAAGATCAACCTGTATATTGTTCCAACATACGGCATAACTATCGTAAGCCTTTTGACAAACATGAATTATCGATTTCAGCCAAGATAACTTTTCTTATTGGACTCGAATATTATAATGCAGAGATCTTAAAATATTGACAGGAATTCTCAATTTCTTCAGCCTCATAGTCTGATGTCACTCCGACTTGAAAAAGACTTATCTTTTCCTATCTTGCAACTTATCTCAAGATCAACAGATATACGTGCTTGTCGAGGTACGAGAATATAGCACCAGCTCCATTCTAATACATTTAATTGATGCTTTTTTTACTTTTTTATTACATACTTATTTTAAAAATGCATTGAAAATTGATCTTCAAACTTTCTTGATAAGTAGCTAAATAGTTTGTGATTTTTGAATAAATGTATGAGACAAAAGACATGACAAGCTTTATGGTTTTTTTTCTAAGATATTTGTGAGGTAAACTCGCATTAGCACACTACAAATATATTATTCGATTTATTATAATATTTATTTATCTGTTAGTAATTAATGTGTGCAAATAACTTGGCCCAGCATGCACAAATATGCGCCAATATTTGTCCAAACGTGGCAATGTGTAATATGACCTATTTGAATATTTTCGAATAATTTGCAAAAAATATGACACGGAGCTATGTGCTTCCATCCATTTGTTGGTTTTTAGCACACGAAAAAAGTCATATTAGGCAAATATTTTTTGCACCCCAACACGCCTTTGTTCGCTCAATGTCATCGTACCGATTATGCGTTCATTGTTTTGGGTAAACGCAGTTATTGTAAAATATTTGGAATATTTGCAAGTACATCAAACATTTGGTCAAATGAAATGACATTGAAAAACGATCATGCGGAACCAGATGTCGCCTTTAAAACGATCATAAGCTAATTTTAATTTCAATTTTAACCATAAAAAGTTGAGTAGTCATTTTATTATTTATATATTTAGATATTTGTACGTTAATAGTCATATTTTTGACAAGATGACATATTTCACGTGTTTTAGTCGTGTTCTTCTTAACCGAAGATTGCGGTATCAAATCCTGGCAAGGACTATACAGTTTATGTTCCTTTTTCATCTCATGCTCGGCGATAAGGAAGGGCATCGTAAGAAAACCTACATTTCTCAGATGTTTGATGTGTATCCGCCCACCCGCATTGGAGTGGCTCGGTGAAATGAGCTCCAAAGCAATTCATGGACACATTTACCGGCTCATTTAATTTTATGTATTTTAAACATTTCGTGTTACAAAAAAAAAAATGTTACGAAAGGTACAAAATAATGGACATTCTGCATCAAAAGTTAGTTATTCGGAACTGGAGACAGCGACAGGTGTTTTTAACGACCACTCCGAGATTTAGTACCAGAAGATTCGCCATTAATCTCGTTTAGACAGACGTAAATAGAAGTGGCAAAGCAAGCATTGCGTTATCAAAACAATTCATTGTTTCTTTATGTAATTGTACCGACAGTTTATATTACTCGTCGTAAATTTCAAAATACTAACTCGTTTGTTAAGAACTTTGTGATAAACTATATTTTGTTTCGAAAACATTTAACGCACAATATTTCAGTATTATGTCGCTTAGTACCTTATGTGTATTTCATAAAGAGAATACAAAAAGTCCAGCGTCTTTTTTAGTACTGCCTTGTTAACACCTCCTCAAAGTTTTTAATAAGATTAAACTGGTGGCCAGCCATTTTTTCATTTGTTTTTTTCGATCTTCTGGGTTATTCATGTCGTAAAGTCGTAAAGCTTGCCAACTTGCGATGTATGACTAACATTATAGAATCAGCACATCAGAACACTCGAGGCGAGTGAAACAAGTTTCAGTATAATTGAATTTCCGAAATCGGCAGAATTCTCTTACTGCGGCGTTCCTTCGAATCGTCTATTGTATTTGATTTCGCCATAAAAAGTTTAACGTTTAACTAAGAATAAATGTTTTTGGTGACTATTTGCCAAAAGCGTTTGTTAACAGCGGATCGGATCGTCAGTGATGTGAGCAAAAAGCGCTTGACACCATTCTATAGGTTGTTTTGAAATAGCAGTAACTTAAGCAACATCCTCACGTTTATGACAAATATTCTAAGCGCTCCTTAGAAGCCTTTACAGCGATAACAATACGGAGAACAAACAATTTGTACATAACAATTAATAACCGAATGAAAGTAGTTAATAATACAATTAATTTTTAATTGCGTTTATTTTCCTATGAAAAATGTAAAATCAATGTAAAAAATAAAAAAACTGCTATTTATGAAGACAAATTGAATATGAAGAAGAATAATTTAGAAATAATATAAAAATTTTGAAAAAATAAATTAAACATAGGATATCTATAATGCCGATACGCGTCGTGGACGTGACGTCGGCTTTCACATATAAACACGACGATGAATTTTAAAATCTCTCGATGTAATATAAAAAACATTCGAGAAGAATTTCTTTAAATTTTACGCCGCGATGTGTCGTTAGCGGAGGAATTGAAAAACGCCGATGAGAAACAAAAAGGATTTTTATAAAATACGTCGATACGAATCGAAACAATCACACTTCGAATTTCATTGTTAAGACGACAGAACGACAAACATCTCTCGAACAATGGGTACTCTGCTATATTGTTATAAATGTTATATCAAATGAAATAAAACAAGCAAATTGAAAGAAGTACAGAAATGTGTTTCTATAAAATTAAAATACACGTCTCGTATATCATTGTTTCCCCATTCACTTTAAAGTAAGGCGATAATAAAAGATTTTACCTTGAAAAACGTAAAAAAAAAAACAAGGCCAGTCTTTTAATAAAAAAAAAACATATTTTTTATGTCATAGGTAAATGTATAGTCATATGTGCCACCTGATGGTAAATTATAATATAATTCAAATCAAGTTACTCAATCCAATAAAGGAGAAAGTTCACCGACTAAACTAAAACCGTTCAAGTCCATCGAGCCAATATTGAGCCCATAAGTTTGACTTTTGAGCTTTCAGACATTATCGGTAACAGCCTAGCGTTTGTAAATTGGTATTGAAAATCCAAACAGTGTCTCGTATAGCATGTACAGGCATAAGTCTTGTTCTGTCAGTATCTGGTCACCTGGTGGTACATGGTGACCACCGCCCATAGACGGTAAGAAATGTAATCATTTTTCGTCAATCCACTACTAACTTTGGAAACTAAGATGTTATGGCATTCGTGCCTGTATTAAAACTATCTCAATCATCCTTCAAACATAATACAACAATACAAAGTATTTCTTGGCGATTGAATATACGATGTGTGGTCGGTGCGTACACGGCCGGGCTGAACAAACCACCAGATGAGGGAACAGTATAGAAAATTATATTTGCTCGCACACTTGCTCATTAAAATATATCATCAGTTGGTTAGTCTCCTTTGAGGATAGTTGCGATCCGAAGATAACAAAACTTGGTCAAGTTCGTTGGAGTAGACGATGTTATATCTAATTAATTCAGGTTTAACAATAAAATTAATTATATCATTACAATTCAATACATTGTTATATTAATTGTGTCAATAAGTTATTATGTAACTTATATTGAAATTGACGTGTAGCTTGTTAGTGAAATGTAATTGTCATAGCGCTGATCGCTTCAGTTAACAGACAATTGAATAGGCAGACATTAGCACAACAACAAATGTACACAAATACATAAATACATACATATATACATATACATATAGGTAGTTGTCATATAAACTATCTTGATAAGCTTAATACCTAGTATCTTGTTTCTACGTGTTAAAATCTCAGTTTCATACAGTAAAAAATATTGAATTTTCCGATCAAGGCATTTTTGAGATTTGGTAATATTTATACGCCCGTGCTTTAGAAAGCAAGTGAAGCCGATGTGGCGGTTATCCCATAATCATTTTGTAATTCAAATATTTTAAAAGAGTAACCACTGAGTTTCTTGTCAGTTCTTCGTAGTAGAATCTACTTTCCGGACCTGTGACAGCTTTAAGTTTAGTACAATTGTGTAAAATATCTATTCAAAAGTATATTTTGATTTGATTTGTTTTTTTTTTGTGTAAACGGTAGTTGGTCCGGCAAATGGGTCACCTGATTTTAAGTGGTCAACACCGCCCATATATATACATCAGCGCTGTTATAAATATTAACCATGCCTTACATCGCCAATGCGCCACCAACCTTGGGAACTAAGATGTTATGTTCCTTGTGTCATACCAAGCATTGCTACTTGGTGGCAGAAAATCTGATGATTTGAGTGATTGCCTTTGTGCAAACTACCCGTTTGTATTGTATCCGTGCACAAAGCCCTACCACCAAGTAAAGCGTTGTGAATACTCGTACACTATAATACCTCGTGTAGTTGGCTTGTCTCCCTTGTGAATAGAAGTTGTGGCCAAAATCAGTCAGAGATCAACATCGTCACATGATCCACAATAGCCTTGTCAATCAGTTGCCGTAGTTAACACTTACAGGGGCAAAAAGCATTTACAAATATTTTATACGTATAATATTAGCTTCCCAGTTTTAAATGATTTAAATTTTGATTGTGCGAATCCCTGTCAGCCACTTGAACTTCAGTTTGTAAGATCGATTGACGTTTATAGTTATTGTTCCGCTATTTAAGGCTATAGCATTAAATTTGGTTACATAATTATCCTTTAATTTTTTTCAATAAACAGGCTATAAAATGCAAAAATACATTTGAATCATACTAGTAGCTATTGCAATTAGTATGTTGTGATAATTCTTCATTTAATGTAATCCTACAAAATTACGATTAAAAAGTACTTGTAAAAGCCTACTCAAATAAAGTACATTTTGATATTTAAAATAACAACTCGACAAAATTTTTAACTGTATACATAAATACAATAACGTAAGCGCCACTGAAATATTCATTTAGTAGAAATTAATTGCGAACGTAATTCACCGAAATAGTATTTCAGGGTGAAATATTATCGTATTTTGCTTTGGATAAGTAGCAACAGCTCTTAGGGCATTAATAACATTACTGTTTCACACTGACTCTGAGTTGTGTGAATACAAACAACCTTAAACAATACTGAAAATTTTCAAAAAAATTCAAAATTTAAGCCGATTTAGCTGCTATTTATTAACATCAATACTAATATTATAAATGCGAAAGTAACTATGTCTCTCTGTTACGCTTTTACAGAAAAACTACTGAACCGAATTCGATGAAATTTGGTTTGAAAGAACCCAAAGATAAGACAAAGTCTACTTTTTATACCTAAAGCGTACGACCGCCTTCCAACACCCCGTGTGTAAAAAACCGCGGGTAAAAACTAGTTTATTATAAGCTTATCAATGTTGGATTTGAATATACATATATTAACAAAAGCAAACTACACTGGGATGTCACTCCCGAATATATAAGAATAAAATGTCTTAACTGGTCCACGGAACCATTAATTCGTTCCAATTTTTTTGTTTTTCTTTATGAATACTCTATTTGTTCATTATAATAAAATATATATTTACAAAAGGATAAAATAAAATTATACTATATATTTTTTTTAAATAAATAACTAATTCCAAGTCAAATATCAAAATTGTTATTTTGTGATTGAATTATGAACATCTTATGCAACTGTATATCATGATTGATAAATGTTTTGACGCCTGGAACAATGCGTGCTCTTGCATATGGAAATTGATTTATTTTGCTCATAAACCATTGATCAATGATCACACTATTGTTGGAGCTTAAACAATAAATTTCAAATCGTCATAAACATGACCTTCTTTTCACATATAATATATTTCAAATTGAAAATAATCTTCAATTTTGTGAATTTCACTATTCCGAAGATACAGAAATTCCACGAGAGACAAAACACTTTAGAAAAGTTTTTTTTTTGTCAAATGATGACTTATTTTTCATTTCAATACGTTTAAGTAAAGTAATCTTATAGGAATTGATTTTTGAAATTACTACATTATCTTAAAATGACGCAATTTGGCGTTCAATTTAGCTGAATGACATTAGCAACATTGTATGAACAATAGGTATTGAAAATATTCTCACGAAAATGTTTGCTGGCGCAACCCACAAAAGCTCGACCGCTCGAAGCTGAACATAAAATATGTAAAATTGAGACGAAAATCAAAAACTTCTTACTACGATTTCGAGATAAAAAGTGAAATATCAAATTATATTTTTTTAAGATTAAAATATATTGGAGTTCAAAAGTTTGTAGGTAATTAAAAATGAAACTGGAACGCCCAAGTGAGTACTAGACTTACATAGAAAAGTTAATTAATGTGCTACGAAGTGCAAGTTAAATGTAGTTGGATAAAAAGGAGCTTAAGTGTATTTAAAATTTTTAGCATAAAATTTAATCACGAAGCGTTGCAATAGAAGTTATATCATACGAACATTGTTATCTTTATAATAAATTATCTTTTATATAAATAAATGCTTAAAGCTTGATAAACATGTATTTTAAAATCCTGAGCTATTATTGTTAAATAAATAAGTTGTAAAATTCAGATTAAAAAATTTAGTATTTTTTTTTTAAATAAGAAACTTAACAATATCAAATAGCAGATATTGAGATGGGACTGCATTAAGATACACATATTAAACTAAGTACAAAAAGAATAATCAAAATCACTTCATAAAAATATTTATACATAAAAGTAACTTTAACTATAATAAATTGAAGTTTTTTTAACAAAACAATTTTGAATTATGTTAATAGAATTCTCATAGTTTTATCAAAAAGTTTTTACTACATGTCAGGGATATTTAAATTTGAAGGTAAAATAAATCCAAAAGAAAGAAAATCAAATTCATCAACTTATATATAACAAAAAATGAATGTTTGGCATCTTAGCGTTATTAAACTATTTATCCGATTGTTTTATCTTTGGTTACTTGTTCTGCATAAGCAAAATAAAGGTTCCTAGCTCGATTTTTTTTTCTTTGACCCTCTGAAGGACAACATTGTTCTCCGATATAAATATTCCGTTTATTGTTACAAATTAATATATCATACGTAACTTTAATGTTCTACACATTAAATATGCGTTATATTATTTAAAAAAAAAAAAAACGTACAAGAATACAAGATAATAAATCACAAATGAGATTCCTGTTTTATCTAGCAGAAAACATCTCAAACACGTTGTTTCTAATAAAATTTTAATAGAACGGTTGTGTGTATGGGAAAGTATAAAACAGTACCAACATACAAGAAAATTCCATCGCGCAGCTTATTGACACATGTTATTTTCTTCGATGTTCTCATAAAATCTAGCAATCTTATCTCGTTCAATGACTTTTGAATAATATATGCCGTGAATAGAGTTTCCCAAATAGCTACGGAACTTATTTTATCTTATAGCATGACAGAAATTTTACATGAATAATGCTGGCTTAATAAATCTTTATTTCCTCTCAAAGAAAATGAAACTAAACGAATTAAACAAATTAGAATCATGTGTATTTACGTAGCGGGTCTCTGTTAGCACATTATGACGTATGTTCATGGGTCATATGACCTTTATTACAAACCATCAGGTTATGATCACAGAATCAGGTATAACATTGTTAAATTTTAAATAAAGATAAGTATAAATTTGACCAAAGATACAACAGTCCAAGTCATTCTTCGTATCTGTATATCTTATATATTAGTAACGTAAGTCGATTTTTGTCCCAGTGATTATGGAACGATGGCTGCATATAATAAATCGGTTAGAGTCTAATTTTGAAAAGCTCCAGCCGTACATGTGCGGAAAATTAAAGAGGATTCTTGATTGCAATTTACTAAATTGTTACGACTTAAAAAATAATTCATTTTAGAGAACGGATAAAAGTTACTGGCCGGCTACAGAGCGATACTACGGCTGTATAAGAAAAAAAAATTAAAAACGTAACCAAAATTAAAGTATATACTCCCAATTCCAACTGAACTAGTTGATTTGATATTAAAAATTTAATTCAAAAGAGCTTTCATCATTTTCAAATGAAATCAAAACAAAATCATTCATAGGTTTCGAAATTCCTAAAAAATCTTTTGATTAAAAGCGAGGCTTCGCGGGCGACCCACTAGTATTGTATTGAATAATGTATTGTTATTCTAAGATACTTATAATTCTAAGATCATCACGATGATTGGCAATAGAAATTTGTCGAAATAAAATAATGTGAATCTAAATAAAAAAAAAGTAAACCAAAGACACGGACGACACGTCTGTGAAAAAGATTATTCATAAAAGTATACTTGAATCTGAATGACGTATGAAAAAATAATGAAATATATTAAGATGATTAACTATGACATTAATTTAATTTAGAGCGTCTAAAAAATGTATGAAATGTTACTATAAAATGTTTTTATAAGATAGGTTTATCCTTATTCAAGGAGCTATTTATTTTTTTACTCTATTATCAGTTTTATTTAAACTGAATTATCTGTAGCTTAATGATTTTTAATGCTTAGTAATATGAAATAACATCTCGTAATTCTCATCTTATCAAAGGCTTGCACTCCTCTTGTGGAGGTTTACCAAATTTATTCGAATCCACTATTGCATATTCCATTCATTCATATTTCCTTATCTTGATAACACGTGATTAATCATAAACAAAAATTAAAGCACATGACAATTAATTGCGGATTTGAACCCGCAGTCTTCAGCTAAGATTCATATGTTTTAGCCACTGGGCCGTCTCGTTTTATTAGCTGCGTAGAAATTCCTTAAAAAATGTTATTTCAAATTATACATTCAAATACAAATGTTTCGTTGTTGGCATTGATCGATCTGGGTTAGCGTTACCTTGTAATTTTTCCACATTTTTATGAGCTCAGACTAAGAATCCTCAAGCGGAAATCAAGAATTCAATGCATGATATCTTCCTGAATCTCTGAACTTTATGTCAGTAATATATTACTGACATATTAAACTGCTTTAATACGGTTGATTTTTTTATATCTCGAGTTAATTGCTTGTGATATCGATCGGTATTTGTTTTATCATTCTTTCATCATGTAAGCGTCTTTTATTCGAAACCATGAGGCGATAATCTAAATTTTTAAGTAATTCTTAAACACATTTAAGTAGCAGCCAGATATGCGATGCTCGGACTAAATACATTAAAGTCATCGTACAAAACACGATGATGGTATTCAAATGAAACCAATCGAACTTTAAATCAAATATTTTAGAAGTGTTTTTTTACCTTTTACATCACTAACTATCTATCAGTAAATTTTAACCAACAAATATTAATTAGATCGAACACAACGATAAATATAACAATTGATTAATTTAAGATTTTTTAAGATCTTTAAAAATTGTTCATATTTTGTTTTAAGTATTAAATTTCATTATTTAAAGGATTTCATAGTGCTTCATATATAATAAATATGTAGTTTTTTTCTTTGTGAATCAATCAAATTAATCACTTCAATCGCTCGAAAACTACTGAACGTGTTGGTATAAGACTATGAACAAACGACGCGGGATCGTCCGTACGGTTATAGGATATCCATTTTCTGAATACCGTTAATCCCTGCTTCTTTTTTATCCAGAGAAGAGGGCAAGCAACATCTAGCTTTAATATGATTATTAATATATAATAACCAATTTAAATATACGAACACAATAAATACCAATGAAGGTTCATACAGTACAATAATACGAACTCGTTAAAAGAGCAGTTTCAGTTTATATAAGGACTAAATGGCGAAGATACATCGTTCAATTTTTCAGTGCTACGCTGAATCGGTCAGTAAATGGTTATTTATCGATATGCAAAGGTTGCGAGGCGGCTCGTTAGCGCGATATTTTTTTTTTCCGAATGCAGTTTGACGCACGTGACGCCACAGCCTTTTGAAGTTTTAACCTTATACTACTGGGACAATAGTATTCGCTTTTACGTTAAACTTTATTTTTGCATTGAACATTTCAATGTCTATCTTCTCTTATCTTTCATATGCAGTTCCGTCAATTCATTTACGTACACCATCAATATTGGAATGATATGATTTTGTGTATCTGTTTTTTTATACTGAAAAAATCAACCGATTTTATTTTTGTTCTATCTTCATTCGTTGGTCCTACCTCACAATACAATTGTGAAAGAGAGTTTATTTGTTACGCTTTAACGTTTAAACTATTCAAGAAATCTTCAAGGAATCTTTAATACAGGTTATCAGTGGTAAAGGAAAGGTTATAAAACTTATCGAATCCGCCTCTCTTACAAGAGAAACTAGTTCAAAATAAGAAAGTCATACTATCATTAAACAAAGTTACAAGTATATATGGGTAGGTACCACCGACTCATCAGATATTCTACCGTCGAACAGCAATGCTTAGTATTATGGTGTACCGGCTTGTAGAATAAGTGCACCAGTGTAACTACCGGCTAAGATGTTATCTCCCAAAGTTGGTGGCGCATTGTTGTGATGTAAGGAAAAGTTAATATTTCTTACAGAGCCAATGACTATGGGAAATGATGACCACTCACAGTCAGGTGGTTTATTTGCCCGTCCACCTACTACCTATATCTAATTATTTTTATTTTTAATTTACGAACAAAAAACAGTATACTTATTATTTCTAATATATTTTTATGTGCTAAGTTGTCTTGAGACGAGACTCATTCCTCACGTGCAACATGTATTTGCCTTTGGCTAAATAGTATCTCGTTTACAACATGATTGCGAATTTGAAATCCCTCCTGGCCCACTCAGGCGCCTTTGATGGCAAGCGTTAAACGAGTATTAAATACACAATTTGCTACGTGTTGAAAGAAACTGACGCCGCGGGGCATTTCAAACCTCAGAATAAAGGTGAAATGGTAAACGTCCGGTCTGCATGAACCAGCTTACTCTTCTACAATAATGTTTATAGAGAACTAACTGAAACACTTACTTTGGTGCTATTCTGTTAGACTAAATTCGTATCTAAATCATGAAATAGTCGAAACCGACTTACTGTGATACGCTATAATAATTCTTGTATCCCTTAAATATTATAACAACTATCGTCAAAGTCGCATATCACCAGAGAGCTGCAGAGAGGTAGTATTGATACCAATATTACAAAATTAATTTCATATTGATTTGTGATACGTTCGTTGTCATTTTTATTATGTTGTATATTCTGCGTTCGTATCATACGAAGGTACGAGAGAAGTCTCACCCGCTTATTATCATTTTAACTGTTCGAAATGGCTACACTGTTATTATATTCCGGTAAAGGCGCAATGATCAAGTCTGCTTTGATATGTGATTATACGCTTGTGGTATTTGTGTTATTCTTAAACAAATGTATAAAAAACATAGTAATATTTTTGTATGTAATCATATAAGCATTTATATATATATAAATAAAATGCCTGTAAATATCACAGTGCTGTGCTAAAGTTGAAATAAGCTAGAATAAGCCTTTTTTAATTATTATTGGGTTAAAATATTGCAGAAATCCAAACGAAATGTGTACTTTTCTTACCTGTAGTGCTTATTATTGTTTGAACCACTTATTTTATCATCTTCAATTAGGATTCACGTGTTACAATCTCGAATAATATTATTAGTAGATAGATCGTACGGTTGTCTCCGGATAACATTCCGTCACTCGTTCGAAGTTCCGAAATTTAACAAGAATAGTCCGTTATAATTCATTGCAGAATTCGTTTAAAGTATATTTCATAGAGTAGACTTGTATTTATAAGACGAACTATATATTTGAGCTGGCGCGGGAGCCCATTTTCGCATAGCAAAAGCAGGCTAGTAGTTCATTAAAAAGATATATACGGTCATTACGAAGACATTTAGAGTGTAACGTAACACCGACCTTATTGTATTTTATTAAAGTAATTTGCTCAGTGAATTACTTCAAAACAAAGATGTTTATGAAATAAGGAAACAAAGTTTTTGCAAATGAGATTTATATAATAATTTTTATATATATATATATATATATATATTCCACATATATATATGTGGAAATTGAACTATTTGTATTATGTGGTCACTGTCACCTATAGATATTATTAATACTTAAAATTGTTACCCATACCCATTTTATACTGCCAATACTGCTAACCATATTAATTGGTGTAGCTAGGTACCACCCCTCATCACATATTCTACCGCTAAACAACAATACTTAGCTATTGCTGTGTTCATTCATCAATCATTTTAGTTCCCAAGATTGGTAGTACATTGGTGATATGGGGAATGATTTCTTACAATACAAGATGGCACATTTTCCAGTCCGCCTAACAATATGAAATAAAAAAATTGTAACAAAATGAAATTGAGTCCTTATTTCTTTATTTACAACAAAGCATTGCCGTATCAGTTATGTGTCATCGATTTTAATAATAATTAGTTTTTTTTTATTTTTTATAGTATATAAATCGTAACGCTCGATGACTAACAACTGGGAGCAAATAAGATACATCATTATTCTATGTGAGTTTATAGATAAAACTTGTTTATTTGACTTGTAATCTATTATTATTATCATCTATATTTTCTAATCAAAGTCAATTGCCATAGAGCATATTATTTCGCTGACAAGTTTATCAAAACATAAACCTCGATATAAAAAAGAAACTAAGGGTCAAGGCTTAAAGTAACTAATATTAAATCTGGCAAAATGCCACCAGACAGATATCTGGCACGAAGCCAGGTAATGTAAGGTAAACCTTTTGAAACATTTGCAAAACCAGCGCTTTACAAATATTAAAAAAACCGTTAAAATCGAAATGTTATTAACTACATTTTAGTTTTAAAAAATATGATAAAATATATCTTTTAATAGTTTTATTCAACCCAACATGATATTTTACTTTTAAAATTCATAACACCATAAAGAAAACTGCAGTCAAAAACGTACAAGATAATCTTATTTGCATATAAAAGAGTTCAGCTGTGGTAATACTTTCGTAAAATATCTGAAACATTCTCTCCTTGCTCTAGACAAGCTTGTAATATCCGGAAAATTCTTTAACTAGGAAAGAATAACGTGTAAGAAAACGGGTGGCCACTTGAGCTTTCATAGCGGGATTCTATGATGCGATATTTTAAAAGAGATTTTTTACAGATTTCAAGCAGAATGGGAGTATGAATATAATTTTATTTATGGTGATAATTTTATTATAAAACTTTATAATGAGTAAATATTTTCAAAGGGCTACAATCACGAACCATAGCGTTCATTAAAATCATAATAATAAATAAGATAAGATAAAATATACGCGAAGTTTAATTCATAAGGATTCTTCAAAAATCGATACAAGACTATCGTGATTACATAAATCGCTATCACAAAATCTCCACCAGTAATTGTACAAGGGATTGGCCAAACATCCTCGCCAGATGTAGCCATCGCTTCTAATAGCTTTTACACCACAAATTTCGTTTTCTGCGCACTCTTGTATGGGGAGTGCACTTCTGAAATTTGAAATGGTTATAATTTAATTTTTTACTTTATCATCTATACAAATATTATAAATGCGAAAGTTACTCTGTCTGTCTGTTACTCTTTAACGGCCCAAAAAACCGAATTGGATGAAATCTGATACAAAGTAGAACCTCAAAATCTTTTTTAGCTAAAAATTGACGACTAACCTTTAAAATGCGAGCAAAGCCGCGGGCGACAACTACTCGTAATATTATATAACATCACAAGTGAAACCGTCAACAAACGTTGTCTGTCATTTATTATATGCTAATACCTTCTAGGAAATGCACAACTTTTGGTATACACATAAATACCTTTATGTTACTCTTAAGATACAGTTTTGATCCATAAAAATATATATATATTTTCCTAATAAGGCGTAAAAGTAAAATTATTCAAGTGACACGGGAAAAAAACGATTATGAGTATTAAATATGTACTCACATATGACCTTCTAAGCAATTTGTTTTAGCACTCACATCCTCAGCCATCACAGCTTCAGTTGTATTCACTTCACATCTTAAGCAAGACATATCTTTAAATATAGAGTTTCTGAAACTTTTCGTTCGAGAGAGTTCTATAACATTTTCAATCCAATCTCTTTTCATTGAAAATATATGAGGCATTTCGGAAATTGAAATGTAGTTACAAAGATTACAGGAACAAACGTATGTAGTCAGATTGCGGTATATGTTGAAACATCCACGATTTACTATACCGAACGGCGTGTGCTGAGAGTAACACATATCTTCATTATTTTTACAAATAATTGCAGGTATCCTAAAAAATATTTGAATTTTAGGTCACTAACATAATTTCATATATCTATGTGCCTTTGTTAAGCGTTTAACAGTGGCTACATGTTCACTTATTAGATTTGGTAGCTACAAATCCTGAAATCCTAAGTACAAAATCCTGGGCAGGCAAAATTTATTGGATATTCCACTCAAGAAATTTGTAATTTGTAAGTTTATAATTCCTTGCCTTGATGAGAATGGAAAGCACTTGAACTGTTTTATCGTATCGGATTACCATCACATCGGGGTATTAGAGTGGTACATTGTGTTTCTATTTTTATGTCTAATTGTCACTAAATATATTTGAAATTGTTGTATTGTCTTCGTCGACAAGCACGAAAATGTCCATCATATCTGTAATCGATTTGGAGGATACCATCAGCAACATTATCTAGTTAGTACTTTATTTAATATCACTACAGAGTATCAAAAAGAGCCACAATCCACGTACGTATCCTCGAATGTATACAATAGTAAAATATTGCTTTTATAACTAATTTTACTCACAATTTGTTTTTTGGATCACTACATCCCATTGAAATAATATTATTACACGATATGCAGGAACGTTTTGGAATACTAATATCATTTTCTATAAAAGACATTTTTATTAATGAAGAATTAAATGATTGTATTTTTGTAATTTCATGCTTTGAATCTTGTATGAAAGTTTTTTGAGATAATTTGTCCTCTTTTACTTGAGTATCATTAGTAATAGATTTCACATTTGTTAGGTTAACGCTACCATTATTTGTACTAATTTTATTAAATTTCAATATTTCACTCATATTTTGATTTCTTTTAATATTACCATTTTTATCTAGTGCTTTTGTTAATTTTTTGTTTGTTTTAGATATTTCAATAGTATTATTATTTTCAGTACTAAGATCAGGTTCAAGAAGAATAATGGGTTCTTCGGAATCTGCGAATATCTGTTTAACGTTACTCACTAAAAATGTTACTAGATTTTGATTTGATTCATTATTATCCGATTTTGATGGTTTTAATGGACGGATTTCTTCCATTTGTCTTCTAAAATTTTGTAACGACATATTATTTATAGACGTTTTTTCAACTTTACACTGAACATTACATATTAAAAAAAATGTAATGAATTTAATAATCTTCATCTTCGCTGCTTTTCTTGTGATTGTCATAATAACAAACGTAAAAAATTTGACACATTTCAAGAAGTTTTTTTTTTTTTTTATCGTTGAATAGTTGCTAAAATCGAATAGATTAGAATAAAAACTTTACAATTTATAATTATGTTTGAAGCCATCGAAACTAAAACTTTTGTTTTTGGAATATTGTTTGCTATTATTTGCTTATTTGACATTTTGAGATTTTTAAATGAATCATGGTTGCACAATGTTGAATTACAAAATTTATAATAAGAGTTATAAGAAGGCTTATTTGTGCATCCTCTGGTCACAATGGCTGGATTGGGTTCAATATTTATGAAACAAACTTGATCATGTCCACAAGCCATATAGTTTGCACTGAAAATAAAACACAGAATTTGGATTATTTTTTTCCATTTACATAAATTAAACTATAATTGTGACCGTATAACTTACTTTTTACCAAATCTGCAAATTTTATCAGAGACTGAATTAGTTCCTTTAGATTGACAAACTTTACAAATAAGATCCATACCAAGGAGAGGAGCCTGTAGACGTTTATTATCAAACTCCCAATCCCTTATTTTTTCATATTCATAATATGAAACGTCATATGAAGGTTTATCATTACACAAATGACAATTACAAGTGAATGTCCGATTTAACTTATTTTTCCATACACAGCCCCTTTTAATATATTGTGGGTTTACTTCCACGTAACATTCTTGTGCAACAGTACATATTTGTTTTGAAGAACTAAAAAATAATTAAGATAATTGTTTACGACTACTTTATCATTATTTTTCAGGTTAAAAAGGTGGTCGGACTTTATACACGCTTGTGTAGATATCACTTGTCATATTATATTCTACCGCTAAAAAGCAATACCTTAGTAATGTTCTATTGTGGTTTAAAGGATGAGTAAGCCAGTGTAACTACTGACACAAGGGACATAACATTTTTGTTCCAAATTTGGTGCTTCGATGTTGTAAAAGATGGTCGATGTTTTTACATCAGGTGGCCCATTTGCCATAGTAAACTATAACATTAAAACTAAATACGAGTAATACTAGATAAAAATAATTAAAATAATCACAGTCACTTACGCAATTCCCAAATAGCAATCATTGTCTCTTTTAGATAAACCGCCACCAAAACATGATATACACTCTAAGGTCGGACTTTTTGTCGTTTTTCTTATATTCCTTGGAAACTTATTACGCCTCGTTGGTTTACATTCGCCGGTAACATTCATTTGTATTTTTTCTTTCAATTTAAAATTTTGTGAGTTGATAGTTGTAAATGTACTAAAAGATTTTTTTTCTTCAAAGATCGTAATCATTGGTATCTTCGAGGTCTCGGGGATTAAACCAGAATTATTCTCAAGCCGTGGATTTGTTTCAATTTTCTTTTGTTTATCATCGTAAGCATAAGCTAACTTGGCTCTGAAGACAAATTTTGTTAATAAAAAGAGATTGAAAATATATACTATATTTACATTCATCACAATATTTAGGTTACGTTGTCATTCTTTACTTCTTTCAACAGTTACCACAGACGTAATTGTCATAATTTATTACATTAAATAATGTATCAACAAAGAGGATTTTATAACATTTTAATTTTCTTTACAAATCGAATTCTAAAATCTTTATACGTGCTCAACACTTTTGCTGGAACGAATTGAGCATAAGTTAAATAATTTTTTTTCTTGTAAAAATAATTACGACACAATCATACAGTAAGATTAAATTAAAGCAAAAGCAATTAATTATTTTAATTAATTTACACCTCTTCGATTTTCCCGCATTATTTTAGCACAAATTATGATAAACCATTAAACAAGCACGGTGAGCTAATGTAAATGTTTCTATCTTTTATTAATCTTTTATAACTCACGTCTTTGCCCTTAATGTTTTTATAAGAAACTTTTTTCCATTAAATTCTATTTTCTTTACATTATCAAGCAGAACTTAACATTTTGGTGATATTTTTACATCGCGGTCCCTTACTTTGAAAAGAGATTTTAACAAAATGTGGTTAAGAATGTTCTTTAGCCTAACCAAAAAGTCTGGGGATTTGTGAGTCTTGGTCTCGAAGCAGAGCTTCACCGAGCCACAAGCTGGTACAGGAGGGAGTAGACGCTTATGTGAAAACAATCTCTCTAATTCTTCGATTCACATTGAGACAAACCCTCTATCGAAGATTTCACTTGTGAACAATAGGTAGAGTGCCAACTGATCACACAAGCAAGTTGAGTAGTAACAGTCAGAAAAAATAAAAAAACATAATACCAATAGTTTGCTCCGTATATGACAAATATCATAAAATATTTGGTTGAATACCATTATCAAAATAACCGTATATTATTGTAAAGTATCTATCTTTCTCCAGTTCATGATAAATATAATTCATACTAACATTTTCTAGACTCGGTCCCGCAATTAAATTGTAACTAATTTCTTAAGTCGAGTTATATTTTGTTCTTAAACAATTTATTGTTCCACAAGAGTACAGACGGCGAGAACTTCGTAAGTAATAACTTTGAATATACATCTATGTTTTCGTTACTTTTATAATATTTATCATTGTACAGCCGCGAAAAGTTCGGTTCATTACTTTTATTAACTCTGACCATTATGTGAGAAACGGGAAAGTTTCGGAAATATTATGATTGTTCGTTTATAATGAATATATTATACACAGAATTACTTGCCACTATATACCTAACTTAATTTAATAAAAGATATCTTGCGAATACCATGACAATCATTCAAAATAAGTACAATGGTATAGTAACATTTTTTCAAAAAAAATATTTTTTTGTTTGAATTTACTAAGCGCCATCGTCTCGTCCTCACCTCGTCTGCTTATTATATGGGACTTGACAAAACAAAATAAATACCTTTTACTTGTATCCATTTAATAATAATACATCAAGGCGACAGTAAGTAGTTTAAAACATACATATTGCCTATTTTAATGACATACAAGTAATACTAAATAAAGATATATATAAAACCTTTTTAAATATTTTTGTCACATGTGTGAAATTGCAGGTCGCAAACCCTTAATAAAATAGCTGAAACACAATCATTAACAGAATGAAAATAATAAATAAATTCATCCTCTATCCATAGCTTGTAAACATTTTCCGCTTTGTATGACGTATATTGCCTGTAATTTAATTAAATTACCGAATCCTCGTACAATACAGTGCAGTTTATGGTTTCGCAAAAATTGCCTCCACTCTGCATAAATTGCGTAATGATGATTAGGTGTATATTATTTTGTGCGTTGCGTGTAATTTTTCGGTGAAATGGAGATTAACTTTTTTTTTTAATTTTTTGTTCCCTGATTTCAATCCATTAATATGAATATGTAAAACACGGTTATTACGTACCTACCGACATTTGCATTTCGTTTTAAATGTTTTATTATTAACGGAAATGACTCTTGGAGTCTGGGTAAGACATTCTAAACAAGTATTAAAGTCCTTTAATGTTTAAATTTATCGAAATAAATAAATCGGTTATATTCTTACAAGTTGAGAACATATACTAATATTATAAATGCGGAAGTATTTAACTCTGTCTGTCTGTTCTTGTTTCGTGACCAAACCACTAATGCAAATTTGATAAAATTTGGTTTTAAGCTTGAACTCCATGGAAGGACATAGGCTACTTTTCGAAGCCTAACCTGACGATCAACTCCAAAACGCGAGCGAAGCATCGAGCGACAACTAGTCCAAATATGAATACGCAAAGACAAAAGAGTTCAGTGACTTTATCTCCTACGTTTATTAACTGATTTTCTTTTTCTCTTTGGTAGGTATTGACGTTATTTTTATTATTATCATTAAAAAAATTGATAATAAAAGTAAAAGAAAAAACATGAAAAATGACAGTTCAGATAATTATGAATGAATGTCTTCGGACCGGCAAATAAGCCATCTGATGATATGTGTCTAACATTGCCCATAGACATTGGAGCCGAAAAAAAAATAACCAATCCTCACATCGCCAATGCGCCTCCGACCTTGGGTATTAAGATATTATGTCCCATGTGCCTGTAGTTTCACAGGCTCACTCACCCAAATTGGAACACAATAATAGTAAGTATTGCTACTTGGTGTTAGAATATATATGATGAGTGGGTGGTACATCCCACCATACCCTTATGGGCTTGCTCTAAGCCCTACTACCAAGTAATTATTATATTCACATAAGTATAAATATAAAAAAGGTAATAGAACGATATAAGCGCTTAAGATTAAAAAAATAAAGTAAATATATAAATTGCATATATTTAAGACATCAAAATGTTATGTTTTACTTGAGAAAAATTACATTTCGTCTAGACTAAAGCTTATAAAGTAAATCGGTTCATTTGCAGTCACAGAATCAAGTGTTGTCAAGATGTCTGTTAAAGTAAATTTTTCATTAAATATTAAATTAGTTAAAAATGTTCGTACGAAAAATTTTAAGTTCATTGACATTCTTTCATTTCAATCCGTTATTATCAAGTACATATAACAATAATAATTTGATTTAATTTATGAAAAATTGTTCTGACAGTTTAATTAAATTGTATTGTTATTAAATAAATTATTTAGATGCAACTGATTAAACCCGTCAAATATACTTTTCACGAACTACCTCGACACGTGGAAGGTTGGACGAACAATTGGACTGTTGGATGACCGGGTGGAGCCTTTTTCTTGCAGAAAATATTGAGTGTGCTTGAATTTTTTCGTTTTTCATATATTTAAAAAAATAACTATAAAACATAAGCGAAATATTATGTACTAAAATTAATTTAAATTAACTAAAAATATAATGTTGTATTTTCCGAAAGATATACCGCAATATATATTTTAAATAACGCTATTATATATGAACCTACGGACTGTTGTTTGTAATAATGTTGTATAATAGCTACTAAATAGCTAATGACTGCTCTCCAGCTTTGCTTGTTTAATTCTTCTCTAACCTGGATTTAGATTTGTTTGAAATATGGAACATTTAATATGAAATTTAAATTACAAATATATTATGTATTTTAAAAATATTATTAATACTATCTTTAAAGCTCTTGATCTCATTGCTTCATGTGTAAGTCAAAGAGTCCAGCAAGTTTTCATTAATAGCACAAAGTCTTAATCTACCTTAAGAATGGGTGTTCCACAAGGATCAATTTTGGGTACCTTTCTATTTCTAGTATATATAAATGATTTTCCTTTCCATGTTAAAGGTATTTGTGATATAGTGTTGTTTGCTGACGATACTTCACTGATTTTAAGGTACATAGAAAAAAAAACTGACTATGACGATGTGAACGATGCATTATCACAGACACACGATTGGTTTACAGTAAATCATTTAGTGTTGAATATTCAAAAAACCAAATGTGTAGGTTTTACCCTATCTAATATTAGATAGCAAAATTATAATATATCTTTAAATGGTGCCCGTTTTGATGTAGCTGATACTATGGTATTTTTAGGCACAGCATTGGATTCTAAACTTCAGTGGAGTCCTCATTTATCGTCCCTGACAGGAAGACTCAGCTCCGCAGCATACGCGGTTAGAAAAGTTCGACAACTAACTGATATCCGCTCGTCTAGTATATTTTGGTTATTTTCACAGTATTATGTCATATGGCATATATTGGGGTAATACTTCATATATTGAATCTGTTTTTATTTTATAAAAGAGAGCAATTCGGTCTATTATAATCTTGGAGCTAGAGACTCTCATACGCACTGTTGCGACACAATATATTTTCAACAATATTATGTATATTCACAGTGGCATTGATCATTTTGATAAAATCATTGTATGTGCACAAGAAGTAAGGATAAGCTTATAACACCAATTTTCCGACTCCGAAATGTCAATAAATCATTCTTGGGGCAAGGCATCCGTTTTTATAACAAAATTCCGTAGACATTTTTAACTTTGCTGTTTTATAAATTCAAATCATTTGTAAAAAATACATTGGTAAAGAAAGAATATTATTCGATACAAGATTATATAGATGATAAAAAATATAGCGTGGAGTAAATGCTTCTTGTCCTCCAGGCAGGATACATAACATACATATATAATTGTATTTAACTAACATGACTGTATTTTTAGATGTTGAAAAAGAGTAACTACTGAGTTTCTTGCCGGTTCTTCTCGGTAGAATCTATATTCCGAACCGGTGGTAGATTTACTTTAATAGTTTGTTAAAAGACGATTCAAAAGTGCTTGTAAAAGCCTACTTGAATAAAGTACATTTTGATTTTGAATATAAATATAATTATTTCTTAAGTACATCTTAACAAGGCATACCCATATTATCTGTTTTCGACTAATTAAACCACAGTCGTCAATAATTACAAGGAAGCTATTAGTTTATCATTGTCCAATTATAACAGTAGGCACTTGAATACGCAATTAATTTGATGAGGCTTGTATTACGCACGGTTGAATAGTTCGCAGATGGAAATTCTGCTATAACTATTATAATTAACATATATGTACATATTTAGATATAATCTCATAAGGGTTTATATTAAAACACGAAGTTACTGGAAATGTTTCACTCCTGGGGTGAAAACTCTTGGGTTAGGTCGAGTTTTAAATCCTAATATGCGGTTAAAACATAGGTGATAGTGATAATGGTTTGACCGTTACTCGACATCGGCTTTGAATAGATGTCATTTAAATATCAAAAACTTTTTCATTTACAATGTAATTGAATATTTGCAATTAGATCCTTTTAAGTCTTATGACATTATTATAATATAAATTGCGTTTATTCGGAGTCTTATATAACTCAAATATCCTTTAGTTAAAAAACATATACAATAGTGTACGTCATAAGATTTATGAGGGAATTGTTCGTTTTTATAGTGAATAAATAAAAAAAAAAAAAAAATAATCATATTAATATTATAAATTTATTCGATTAAATATACTTGTGTGTAAAAATTGACACATGGTAGAAGTGCAACTTACTAATTAATTGTTTTTGTTATGTTATTGTCTGTTTGTCGTGACTCATTTCGTTTCATCGCGTTTCAAATCACAATGAATCTAAAGAGGTTTAACTTCAAAAACACACTTAAAGGGACGACTTTTTAAAAATTATTGCCTATACTGAGCTCATTTTCTCATCTATTATTTATTAGTGATTTTTATGAACATTGTAATTTATTGAATTATTATAAAAATAATTAATATGTGATGGATACAAATTTTAGAATTAGAATTTATTGTGTAAACAATTTAATTTATTGTATACCTCAATTATCTACTTTGGTAATGTTGATTTTTTTTTTTGGTGTATCGTAGAACATTTTTTTCGTTGCCTTATTGTGCATGTTATTGCCTTTATTTTTGTAAACTGTGTATTTTTTGTAATACTTTGGTTATTTTAATAAATAAATAAACATCTTTTAAAGCTAATATTTGTTTTTAAAAACACTTCGTGTGAGTCATGTCAAGTAATTTCCAAGTCGATGGTCAGTGAATCCCGTTGGAATGGAGATCGCCACTGTAGGCACCGATAGGGTTACTCTTTAAGAATTCTCTCTAATATTCCATAGAGCTATGAATGATAAAGACCAGTAAAAAAATACTCTTTCGTATCTTTGGTGATACGGATGAAAAATTGATTAACATTGAATCTTCTTCCTAATTAATATTCTTAGGCATAATTCATTATATAATTTTAAAGATTTTTTTTATAACACACGAGTCTTCTTTAGTTTTAAATGGATCATAATCATTCAGAACTAATTATACAGAGAGTCCGATTTATTATATACAAATCATTAAAACATTTTTTATAACATCTATTTTTATAACATATATATATCTATTTTTATCTACAATCATAAAATGTTTATTATGAGTTAATAAGCTGATGAATTACATGAGACAAATAATAAAAGTGTTCTGTCTATATGTTCGTATATCTGTAGTCATTTTTTACACAGTGCCGTGTAACACAATAGCTCATGGTCAGCCTCCACAGCCCATTGCATCTTAACCCGCTCCACTTGTTTCCCATGATTTAAACATACTCAACAATCGTATGAACATTGCTCTGGAATTGATATAATTTAATTAGTTGTACTAATATTTTAAAAAAGCAATGAATCTTTATTAAAGCCTAGCTACGGTACAATAGAACATTGTTTTTCAAAGTTTTTTATACAGGGTTCATGTTTACTTACCTAATATATCTATATTGATTTATATCCACCTCAATCTCCGAAGTAAATCGGCGAAGCCGTATGATCCTTTTCATATACAAATCCTTTATGCTTCCGCACCGTGCTCTGCTCATACTTGGTGGTAGGTCTTCGAGCAAACCTGTCTGCAATGCCTCCTGACATATTGCACCTCTAAACAGCAATGCTTATTATTTTTGTGTTATTGTTTGAAAGGTGAGTAAGTACCAGATACGATGGAACTGTATAGTTCTCATGGTTGGTATCGTATTGACGATGTAACGAATATTTAATATTTCTTGCAATGCCAATGTCTATGGGCGATTGTGACCACTTACTGTCGGATGGTCCACTTGCCAGTCTGACAATATAAAAAAAATTGCACATAACCGACTCATAGAAAAAGTTCCTTACCGTCATACGGATTGTTGCATTGTTGAGAAATCAAGGTTTCAATCAAGGTAGCAAGTAATGGATTTTTAAAAATAAAAATTTCTATATTTTGTTTAACGAATCTTGAAACAAGATTTTAAGAAGAAAATCATAACCACTGTAACTTAATTTCAAACTACATAATCGTCGGCTAAGTTTGCATCAGATAGGTGATAACAAAATATATCCAGTATAATCAACAAGAATTCCAGTTTAAAGCGAGCCAATCTCACGCAATCAAATGCTGCGCTTCACAAATTGTCTTTCTGATTGTACCTCTACAATTAACCGCATCAGGCAACGCCACCAACCGAACGGAATTGCCAATCAGTTAATGATTGTACGTTGTATTGTTGCACTAGTGATAAGTGATTGCGTTTTATACTAATGGTTTATATTAAAAGCTCTAGAGAATCTTATCAGTTTAAGCGTTATTTCAATATTTATCGCTTTCAATGTTGATGAAAATCGAGATGGCCTAGTGGATACAATACAAGCCAATTCAATCAAAGACCGTGGAGATTATTTTTTAGATTATATATGTAAGGCCAACCCACCCAATAGTAAATGATCACCATCGCCTACATCCATTTGTACTGTAAGACATATTAACCAATCCGGCATCGCCAATGTACCAACAACCTTGAGAACTAAGATATTATGCCCCTTGAGCCTTTACTTACTCAAGCTTACTCACAGTTTAGCGGTAGAATATCTGAGAGGATGCGTCCTACCCAGACGGTCTGGCAAAAAGTCCTACCACCAAGTGAATTTAGACAACGTTTCACGTGTAACGTTTGTGATCATAATAATTTGTTTTTTACTCAGTGAGGAAATCTTCGTGAGCAGAGCTGCATGTTTTTATGATATTCTTTATGTAAGTGAAACAACCTAATGCGTCATACGGTAGAAATGGAGTGGGAACAATGGCCATAATTAGAAATTATCAATAATTTTACTTATAATTAACAACCGTGTTATGTTATATGTTACAAATGTATCAATATTATGTTTCGTTACAGATATGGTATCTGTACTTGAAAGTATAATTAAATATAATTTGATTAATTTCATTAATAGACATTTTAGTTTAAATATACCGTGACGCTTTGAAGCATGTACCTCATTGTGCGAATTTAAACTCATAAACCTAGTCAAGCTCGGTTCAAAGGAGTTCCGTACCATTCAGATTCGAATATTATATCTATTATAGATTTGTATGTCCGTATAGGTTTAGGATTAAGTGATTTTAGATATAAAGTAAGTATATTTTAAATTTCGAACATTAGATGCATCAAATGATGTCATTATTTTTATATTATCCAATATACTTCCGCAACTTTCTACTGCAAATCGAAATTTATTTATTCACACAATACGCCTATTTTTAGATCACCTTTGAGTATAACTTTGTATTTAACGGGAACTTGTTCTTTCAGTTGATTCGGAAAAAAAGACGGTGACAGTCGGAGACACACGAAAGTTATCCTTTAAAGGTTCTGACTTATGTCGGATGTACGGATTCTTAAAAAAAAATACATATTTTATTAACAGTAAAATAAAAAGTATGGTTAATTGACATCTGTTAAGAGTTCGATTGACGCTTCCATGCGAGTAATCGGTTTAAGAGACTATTATTTGAGTTCGACGCATTTCGGATTAATTAATGAATGAAAAGGGTCAGAGTTACTCATTTCGTGCAGATTGGATTCCTATGTAATCAATCGCTGGCTTTACGGTGGTTTGTTAGACCCGCCATTGTGGGTGTTGACTTCGTTTGCCGAAAAATTTTTAGGTTCACAAAATTCAATACGGAATCCATTTTCACGCTTTCATATCACTGTTTTAAATTAGAAAATTGACATTAATGTGGCGTGGTGAGTGTTTTTTTATGATACCGGATGTAAATTACGTGGTTATAGAATTATAAGTGGATAGTTTTAATTTGAAACTACATTCATATGTGCGTGTAAAATTAATTCTTATCTCCTGCTTAGGTATTTATCGATGTAGAGCTTATACTATAACTTGGTGATAGGGCTTTGTGCAAGCCCCTAAGTAGGTACCACTGATCAGATATTCTACCGCCAAACATCTTATTTCCCAAGGATGCAAGGAATGGTTAATATATCTTAGAGCGCCAATGTCTTTTTTTTATAGTATGGGTAGACGGAAACGTAAATATGCTACGCGTGCTATATGTACGCGTTGGGTACTTTTATGCTTTCCTTTGTCATCGAGTTAGAAAGGCACTAATAACAAAAAAAAATTATTCCTGCTTACCAGAATTTGATCCCAAAATATTCGTTAAAATTCACGATTTCTCGCCACTGGGCAATCTCAATTGCATTTATCTGACAAACTTTAAAGGTACAATACTCTGTATACTGACAACGGAAATTTTCAATTTTTCTTCAGCCATGATGTTATGTAGACGTGAAATTGCTTTTCTCCGTCTTTTCATTTACCTGAATGTTATCTACACTTTATAAACGCTTTGTATTCCCACCGGTCCAGTGCACTCTGAGAGCATACGCTAGCTTTAAATGCACGATGTTAAAGTGAATTCTAAGAACAAAATGCTGAAGATAGACTTTACGAATATCAACACTATTGCTTACATAAAGGGAACGAGTCTTTATTATTAATAAGTTTGAAAATTTTTTGATTGGTTTGTTTTGAAAGTTCCATTTTTAAAACAATTTCTTAATCGTTTAAAATTATAAAGGTATGCAGAACATAGTGTTTATTTTGCAAATAAGTAAGGACTAAGAAAAACTTAATAGAACCTTCTTTACACATACTCATCAAACGATCCAAGCAAACACATCATGAGTTAATTAGAAACGAATTAATACGACCATAATGTTAATGAGAAAATACTTTTCGTTATATGTCAGTTTTTTTTTTTTAATTTAGATTTTAGAGACTGCTATGTAAATTTGCCAACTGATGGTAAGCAGACGGCCCTATTGGCATTGTAAGATAAATTTGAATTAACGTTCCATTCCTGTGCTAATGTGACTGTAATTCACACTGACATACCCCATATAGCTAGCTATTTTAAAAAAAGTGCAGATTTTTGGGTCTTTTTAAAAAAAAACTTTAAATCTTGCTAGAAAAAAAATAGGCAGACTTTGTCTATGTCAACCTTGGCCTAAATAGTTTTGAATTGCCTATACTAGCTTCTCCTTAAAGCTTTGCACCCATCTTTAAGTCACCCTGTATAGTCTTCGTGTTAAAACTCTACATTACAAAGTTGCAACCTATAGAATTATTTAAGAGTAAGTATTATTTATTATAAATAACACACCTACTAAAATTAAATATAAATAAGTTGCAAAACTTATCTGATATATTTACCAAAATAAAGTAATTAAACATTTCCAATATTATATAGGTACCTTGTATCAATGTACCTTCTCTATAAAACATTACCGACTCGTCCCGATTTTGCATGGATGCAATTTATTAAAAAAAAAAACAAAATAATAACATCAATTACAAATAATTTATATCCTATATCACTCAGAATTCAAATTTCTACCGTTGATTTTTTTTTATTAAATCATTAAAATGTGAGATTATTCCCTAGATACAAACAATTTTTGACTCCTTATAATATAAGTAGAGGCAATAATCCATCCTATTGAAGTCATATAGCATCTATTGGCATATACATTATGTATGGTATATATTTGTCGTGTAAAGTGTGTCGGGTATAGAGTAAGGTTTCACATTAGCAACGCAAAAAATCGTTATTGGTCATAACCGGTAATCAAAACCATTTCACATCAGGTATTCATGAGAATGAATCGACTAAGCCTTCTTATAGGACTTCGTAAGAGCTCGTTTAATGTCTCTCTAAAACCAGTCGACGTGAGTTAAAATTTCCTCTATTTACAAACCGCAATTAGGCAAATAATATAAATACAAAACGAAGGTTTATAAAGCTGATCGTATTATAATTATTTGTAATAACCAAGTTCATATAATTTTATCAGTCAGTTTTATTTGCAATTTATATTTGCGATTGGAATAACATATATCATCAATAAATTAATCTGCATTCAGTAAATATAGTGTTATAACTTTTCCAATGATGTAGTCCAGGGATAAAAGTAACTTAACCGTGATAATTCAATTCTTCCATCTACCTTCCTGACTATAAAGAAATTAAATACAATTGCGAATATCAATTTAACAGAGCGTAACTCTTTGTATTTTTCTAGCAATATCACGGCCTATTATATGCAGACGAGATTATCGTAAAAATTAACTGCTTACAGGTAAGCAGATTCACTTGTAGTCGAGGATTTTGCATTTAACGAGCATAATACCGCATAAACAGAACACAGCGCGAAAATATAATGGTATACTTAACTTCGTAATGTTTAGTGATTATAGTTTATTTTGATATAACGGTAATCGTTTAAGAAACTCAAGTTGGAATATCACAGACACAAGGAACGTAACGTCTTTGCAACATCAAGTAGTTCCCATGACTATCTGTGTTTGGTGGATAAGGAATAGTTAGTGTTGCGGTTTCTATGTCCTTAAACTCTGAGGATCAAATTAAAACAATTTAGATTTAAAATAGTTATTAATTATAGTTCAATAAAAATATATCTTTTTTATTTATTACAATTTTTAACATTGCCGTACATAGATTATATTCGTTTGTTAAAAACATTGAGAAATAAGGCATATTATACACTTCAAGATTATTTATATATGATAATAACTTTAATTGTATTTAAGTACAATAACTTTGTATTTCAAATGTTGGAAAAGTTTCTTGCCGGTTCTTCTCGGTAGAATCTATATTCTGAATCGGTGGTAGCTTTACGTTTAATACCGTTCTGTAAAAAGTTCAAAAGTATGTATGAAAAGGTACTTGAATAAAGTATATTTTGATTTTCATTTTTTATTTAATTTGTAATGTTTCTTTGTTTAGTAACTTTGCAAGTTGAATTAAAACCACTTCCTCTTCTATAGAGTAGATATTTAACGTGTTATTTCAGTTTCAATTGCAATGCATTTATATGGTAAGAAAGACCTGATGCCGCTCCTTGGATTGGCTCCAGCTGAAGGATATATTCAATACTGTTGAGTGTAGATACGGAGTTTTTAATACTTATAAAATATTGTTTTTGAATGTTATTTATCTTATACTTTTACGCTCAGCAGATTTTCTAGTCAGAGTTGATCTAGTGGCAAAATCCAATAAAGAGGTTAGTATATATTAAAAAATAGACTAAAAACTTAAAAAAAAAAAAACGATTTATTAAAGAATAAATTTATATTTATATTGATTTACATTAAACCTTTAATAAAAAATAAATCTAACGTAAATATCTAAAAAACACAAATTCACCTTTTCAACTTACATATTGATTGAATTTTAAACACATACATATTTCATAGATATTTTTATAAAATGTAACATTATATTTAAAAAAAAAAATAGTTAACAAAAAAAAAATGTTTTTACAATTGCACATAATATCACTAAATCGAACGTGTTTCGTTTTGCAATCTGTTTTAGTGCGACATACATATCTCACATCTTAAAGATCTCGCTACTTTATGTGAGGATTTACCGGCACTATCTTGGATTCTTTTACGAAGTTCTTTGGATAAATACCGATTGTCTTTCCTTTTCGGTAATGCTGTCTGAGTTAAATATAAAATGTTGTTTATATATTTTATTAGTATAGACATTGACGCTGGTATTAACAATTCCTTACATCGCTATGGGAACACAACTTGGGAACACAACAATACTAACTTTTGCTGTTTGGTGATAGAATATGTGACGAGTAGGTGCTACCTATCCAGACAGCTTTGCCTTGCCTATATTGTTATATATAGTTAGGCGGACGTTTAAATAGGCCACTTGATGGTACGTAGTCACCACTGCCTATAAACATTGACGCTATCAGAAATATTAACTATTCACTTCTCTTAAAACCGGAACACAAGTGTAATATTGCTGTTCACCAGTAGAATCTATCACCTTATTCACGTAAAGTTTATTTAACACCTACAAACATCCAACCTTACTATGACCTAGTATGATAATTTAAGCCCTTCATTGAGAAAATTGTAGAACAGGCTTTTATTATATGAAGTTAAGTATAACACAAACAAAACATTAAAAATAAAACTTAAATCCCTGTAAATTTAAAGCAAGCCGTCCACAAATGCTAACATTAAAATTAAAATAGCTCTCAAAATGCAAGGCAAATGAAGTTTCGTGTAACAGTGCTTATGCAGCGGCAAGCGCATAATCTCTCGCATCTAAGTTCAGTCGTTACATTGCAAGAGGACACGCAGTGCGGTAACGGAAGGGCACAAACCGCCTTCTGTTTTAAGTATCCTAAATGTGTAGTGCAATTTGTAAGCTAACTTTTCAACCTTATTTTATCTATATTTTACCACCTAAAATACTTCGGTTTGATTGAAATAAGTTTTTATTTGTTATAAACAAAGACTAAGGCTGATATTATTTTTAATTCAATATTAAATCAAATTTTTAAAAATTCATATTTGTATATTACTCGGATAAAGAATTAGATAATTTATACATCTAGATAGACTGTCGTACTTACTTCAAAAGAACTAAAACAAACAAGCTAACTTCATTATTTCGATGTGCGTGTCAGCTACGCTTGACTCTCGTCATACTGCTTTACTAGTGTGCGTGTACTCAGTGACAACTAGGCAACTATTTTTTCTCTCGCGTTCAACTTAGACATGTAGACATATAAATAACTAGCGACCGGACCTGGCTTCGAACGGGTGCAATGCTGATACTAAAATAATATACTACAGATTTTTTTTATATACAACGTTCATTGCTTTTTCAGTCAGTTCAGTGCCATTAATTATAGATCAATATCTATAATTAATGTACGATGTATTTAAGGTACTTAATTGGATAATGATTAAGGATTATTTCTTGTAAAAAGTAAAGGATCAAAATTAGTTATCGTGGGCTATCCCTAAGAGATATATACCATCGCGCTTTTTGTAGACCTTTTTAACGCGTACAATACTGTAACGCGTATAATTTGTTAGACATTGCAATGTAAGCGCGTTATTTACGATATAACATTTGAAACGTTTCAAATTATCAGTGTTATCTACGATATTATGCATGAATTATGACATATAAACTTAAATCTTGAATTACTCTATCTATTAAAAGAAAACACATCAAAATCCGTTGTATAGGCTTAAAGATCTAAGCGTACATAGAGACGGACAGACATCGGGAAGCGACTTTGTTCTATACAACGTAGTGATTTAGGGTTAACATTATGTTATAATATTAATTCGACACTCAAAAGCTAAATCAATTGCCCTTCAAAGTTGGTAATAAAAATCTTGATTATAACCGCTAAGTCTTATAACTTGACGTTATCAAAGTTAGTCGTTTCCTATGCAGCGGAATTGTATACACAAGCTGTGGATACACGAAACGTTATAATATGCTTTGGTGATTTTCCGTTTGTTTGTGATGTAGCTAAATTGACGATTTTGATTAACAGATTTAGAGTATAGCTTTGACTGAGAAATTAATTAACATTTCTCAGTCATAGAATGTAATTGCTTCATAACGATTTAAGCTGTACTTTTGCGGCTTATCATACCAACATTATAAAGACGTAAGTTCTTTACGTCTATTATGGATCCACTTAGAAAACTTTAATCAATTTATACTTTATTCTTATTTATAGTTACAGGAGAGTTGACTTAATAGTATATTTATATCGTGTATATGTTTTGAGATGGAGCTCATTATCTCAATGTTGTTGGAGAAAACACTGTCGGTCTGGCCACTCTCCACGACAACGTTTTCAAAACCATAACAAATCAATGCGCCAACTTTACCAACCAATGGCTTGTCATACTTTTCCAGGCTCGAGAGTGTACATCCAATTTTTAGACTCCGGGCTGAAAATGAGAAAGATTATTTGATAGAAAAACGCACTAACTTTTATCGCCCCGACCTGGGGTTTGAAATCAGGACCACGGGATCTGTGCCCTTATATATATACAGTAAAGCAACGCGGCGGTCTGAAAAGTTATAGGTATATTAAAATCAATCAGTAAATAAAGTATGATATATACTATTAATTTGAAATTTAATAGTATATAAACAGTATAATATAAACATTATTTCTGTATAGCGAATATTCTTTTTGTATAACGAATACATTGATGCCGTTTATTTTAAATTTATTGCACGATTGTTCTAGTTTATAAACTGGTTCAAGTTTATATACTCATAATATTTTAGCAATATTTCTCGTATGTCGGAGAAAACACAAAGCATACTTTGTACTTAAGAACGGTTACAGATGATATGAGAAGCACAAACTATTTAAAACAAACCAACACGATGTGATGACCACAGAATGTCAATCCACTTAAATACAGCTTTATTACAATACTGCAACCCAGAAAATTCCAGACATTTTTTTTAGAATATATCCTTACAATGTCAACATAATTAACTTAAATATCTTAATTCAATATCTCGGTTTCACTACATAAACGTGTTTTTTCTCAATTTTGTTGCACCTCTCAACTTAATTCACATACAATATTAATAAAAAAAAAAAAAACGAACGTAAATATTTCGCTCAAGCATAATATCGTTAAAATGTGACTACGTAAGTAAAACATTATCAGACGTTCTAGTAGCTTGTCTAACACGGCCTATTAGTTACGCCACTATGTTGCACCTCATGAATCCTGTCACCTGTAAGTTATAAATCGACTATAAACATGGGTTTCCTATTATCCTGTCCGTCAATCAAAGGTAGCCAGTAAATGCTCAGGGCGAGCCAGGCTTTCATCGGCCTCTTAACACGGAGTCTTTGACTTAAAACTAGAATTATTTTCATACGTTCAACGTTTTTTTGATATAAAATTTTAAATTATATTACGCATTGGAATTAAAAGATTAATAAAAGTTGATTATAATTAAATATTTTTTTATTCTTTTATATATTAATTTTTATAGACGTTCAATAATATACAAATCATCATTTATTTTTATGAATACGATAAAATTACATTTATTTAATTCATAATTTAATTTGTGTAGGCATTTGTTTTTATACTTGTAACATCGCTCACGTACGTATAATTCCACAATGAACCATACAAATTATCGCTTGTGCTTACTTTTGCCGCTGTTTATATTAAAGTATCTAATTTTATAAATTTTACAATCGAAATTGCGTTCTATTTTTTATGTTATAAGGTCTTAATTCTATTGTAGGATGTTTGATATAAGACTGTTTTAATTTTATATTAAGGTCAGTGGTCGGCGAATAACTTGCTAAGACATGATCATGACTGGTGGGCTTATACTCCACACCTCGTTATGTGTTAACAGCCACATTCGCTCACGACGCGATGTTTATCCGGCAAACTTCAAAACGCCAGCCAGTTATGTCGAAATGTATAATGAGACCTACGTGATAGAGTACCCTTTGATTTTGGTATTATAACCCTGGGAAGTACGTGGACGTACATCAAAGTACAAATCACTATATATAAAGCATGCTTTTAAAACGCCGAGATATTATTAAAATGTCAAAATAAATAAACGAACGCAATGAAAATAAACTTTAATATTCTTAAAACGACATGTGTAGATATGTGAACCTTGGATTAAAAACCTCATTTAAAAGTAGGTTACTTTGATGATATTCTGTTGTGTGGCGTTTCCTTCGAAAACCCGTAATATATGTCTTAGAGAATTTATTAAGTTCACCAAACAGGCGCTCGTTAAATTTTCATGACGATTGACGTATAAACATTGAACTATAAAAGATAATTAATTGATATGTCAAACCTATTCATTACTGGTTGATAAATATGTGAATACAGATTGGATTGGTAGATAGAGTCGTATTTTACGGATAATTGACCAATTGGAAGTACAGGTTTAAAATACGTCGTTCGTTTTAAATGACAACAATTAATTGTATTCAAAAAAATGTATTCTTATTGTAAAGTAAATATTTTTATTAAGATTTTTTTACGTTGAATAGTTTGTATACCTAATAATAAAATGTGTGTATTTTTATGTTTGATGCAGATTATTATAAGACTCTCATCGTGTCTCTTATCGTACGTTTATTAAGATAGTAATTGTAATATATAACATAAAATAACATAGATGAGTTTTTTATTTAAACATGACCTATGTTCTACAAAACTGTTTGAAGTTAAACAATAGTAATAGATATAATTACTAATTTCCTCCCGCGACTTCGACTGCGTTTGACCGGAGGGAGGGGCATGTTTTAGGTATTTTTTTTCGATATAAAAAGGAACATATTTCGTATTAAATATATCTCTGTTAATTCATTAAGTTCCGTTCAGCCGTTCTGTCGTAATTCAGTTATAAACATCCATTAATTCAAACTTTCACATGTATAATATTATAAATTAAGAAATTACAAAGAGTTTTTCATTAGCCCTGGCATGTGAGTGCACAAAATATCGTTTATTTAATGTTTAATGTAACCGATACAAAACAATAAGAGCGATCCGGAATTACTGTATACGTCATGTTATTTATTCTTAAAAGTGTTTTGAATCATTGTGTAATGATGAAAGGAGTAGTCCCAATTATACAGGGTAACTGGAAATTTCAATGGCAGTAACCGAACATGTATGTAATTTTGATAAGAATTAATTTAATACTATGTGTCAAATAATTAAACCTAAAAATATTGGAAAGTAACGAACTAAAATGAAGACGAAGATCTATAAGATAATTCAGAGCCGATCTGTTTTATTTCTGAGTCTCTGGTAGATTTCCGAAAATCCGCAACAGCGCGATTTTTAAGACATTTTCTGCCTCGCACAACCACTCTGTGGAACCAGCTTTCGCCGGCTGTTTTTCCGAACCGATACGACTTGGTAACCTTCAAGAAAAAAGCGTACTCCTTCCCGAAAGGCCGGCAACGCACCTGCTAGCCCCCCGGTATTGCAGATATCCATGGGCGGTGGTAGTCACTTTCCATCAGGTGAGCCTCCTGCTCGTTTGCCACCTATAACATAAAAAAAAAAAAAACTTTGACTATTAGTAAGCATGATGCTTCGACTTTAAAAAAAAGGGAATTCGAATATAGATTTGTTATCATGTGCTCTGCTCTGCACATCGTAAGAATGTGTCGTACATGTGTCGAAGAAAAACAGCAACGTGACTAAGAAAATAGTTTACATGCCCAATAGTGGGACATTTAGGTACGGATACAATATACCTATATTTATCAGGTTTTGTTCAAAAGTCTCACTATTCGATTATACTCCAAAAAGTTTTTATATCTAACTTTTTCATAGCTTCGTGTTATAGATTGACATTTGATCGACATGATCACAAAACATCGTTTCTCGCCCGCTTTTAACCTCATTTACATCCGACGTAGAAAGTTACAATACAATACCGTCGACGTTGATGCGTTGTTGTTAAACTCTGGCAGATATTCCTATTAATTCCGGTGTTCAAAGCGACCGTTGTTTTGATTAAATGGTCATGTTTATTGATGTTCTAAGAAAGTTGTTATATAAATGTAAACGGGTCTTTATTATTTTATGACTTAGACGAGTTAAAAGAAATTAATGACGTCAATGTAAAATAAAATTTGAAAGTGGAACTGTATTTTGTTTGATCCGTTTGGGGTACCTACTTATTATTAAGTTACTATCGAATATCATTTTTTTACATTAGCAGCCTGTAAATTTCCCACTGCTGGGCTAAGGCCTCCTCTCCCTTTGAAAAGGTTTGGAGCATATTCCATCACGCTACTCCAATGCGGGTTGGTGGAAAATTAGACACATGCAGGTTTCCTCACGATTTTTTCCTTCACCGCCGAGCACGAGATGAATTATAAACACAAATTAAGCACATAAAATTCAGTGGTGCCTGCCTGGGTTTGAACCCGGTTAAGATGCACGTGTTCTAACCACTGGGCCATCTCGGTTCAATCATCGAATATCAATAACATAATAATTCTTTGTCCTGGTTTGAAGATTGAGTGAGTACATTTTATTACAAGCTGTAGAGATATAAAATTCTAGTTCCCATGGTTGGCGGCACATGGACAGTGCATTGATTGGCTTATGTTTCTCGCAGAGCCGGAGTCTATGATCAAAGATGACCAAATATCGTCCTAATAATTATTCAAAAATAACACTAATAAATCTTCTTAATACATATTAATGATCGTTTGTTTTCTATGCGTTGGTTAACTATTCCTCTGATTTTGATGAAACTTTTTTGAGGTTTTCTGCTTACGAAAGATCTCGGCCCAAATAAAAACAAGATTTTTTCTTAGTATGTTTTTCCTTCAATATAAAATATGCAGAACGTATTCCGACTTCTATAACTCTTAATGACACTAAACCTAATAATAACGTGTACATAATATACATAAAATATACAAAATTTTATATAAAAATATCGTTGTAGGCTCAAAGGATATCAATCTTCCATACATTACGCCCTAACTACCAACCGAGAGTATGATAAACAGCCCTTTATGTTGAGACGGTGAAGTGTAATTTTACTGTTCTATAAATGAAGATAAGATTGCAGTCTGCAACCATTTACCCGTCGACGCCCATCTCGACAGTTGCTCTTATTATACCCTTTTCATAGTGCAGTTTAAAATGCAAAAATGCGTGCCATTTTATACACAAATGTGATATTCAACGTTCGAATATATGATAATGTTATTTTAAGCGTTTTGGCAATGATAGGGTTGTAATATTAACATACATATTATATTTATTAAATAACGGTACATTGTTGTTTTACAAATACCGTTTCGATATATTTATAACAAGCAAAGCCCTCGGCAGACGCTGTTTACCATGTACTCACATAGTAAAACATTCTCCAAAACGCGTAATTAAAAAACGCCTCGTATATTAGAATATATTGAATGTATCAAATAGATCTATATTATGAAATTATCTTAAAACTCCCTCGTCTACAATTTGGGGATTAAAACGAAGTTTGTATCCTGAGGGATTTACGTATGTTGATGAGACTTTGAGGTCAGAACCAGTTATATAGCGTACGCGAAACATATGAACTGACTGTTTGCATAAATCAACTCAGCACCAGGATTATGGGTATGGAACGATTCATGAGCAAAAAATATTTTATACACATTTTATGTAAATACTAGCTTATTCTGCGGCTTTACCCGTGGGACATTTATAAGACTACCTATAGTACACAAACTGTTACCCCCTTTTTACCCCTTCGAGGGGTAAAAAGTACGACTCAAACTATATCTATAGCAAATTTCATCTTAATCTTAAAGAGGTAATAGGCAGGGTTAGTTTTACATTTATAATTTTATTATAAAGTATAGATAATACATTTTATTATAGATATATATATAATTATACTCCTTATTCAGGTTCTCGAGTACCTCAATGCCAAATTTCATTACAATCGGATTTGTGGTTTAGTTGTCATTACGTAAAGAGAATTAGTATATTAATGCATTACTAACTATATTATATTAAACTAGTTTTTTGCCCATGTGCGTGAGATAGACCGGGAGATGATGACACAAAATTTGTACCAGTATGGCGGTTCTTCAGGGGTCTAATTACGTAAAGGCAAAAAGGAAAATGATGGTCAGAGCACTCGCACCGGCGGCCCAATCGCGTGGGCGTTAATCGAACGCGTCGGATAAATAACGAGTGTCGAACGATTTGTTCCACAAAAATGCTCCAAAAAATTATTTTTTTGAGTATGGCACCACTTTGGCACTTCACCATAAGTACGGTGTAATTTTCCCAAAGCATAGTTGTTTTTTTCAAGTTTGGAAATGATTTAAAATGCCATATTGCTACAATTCGATCCAAATTTTTTTTCCATATTTTGCTCGAGTGTGACAGTCTTCCGCCCCATAGTTATAGTATGGGATTATTTTTTTTAGGTTGAATTTTTTCCAAATGAACCGAATACAATGATGCCATAGTGTTACAAATGATTTTGTCTTATACCTTGAAAACGTGTCGAAAAATCAGGTTTTTCAAGTATGACTCCACTTTTTCCCTTTACTACAAGTATGGCAAATATAATAATGGTCACAATGTATCGTATAATTTCCAAAAATCCAAATGCCATACTGGTACAAATTGTCAATTTTTTTTTCTTTTTCACCTTTTAGCTCAAGTCCGACAGTCATCCGCCCCATGTTTACAGTCGTATTTTTAAAACCTGTCAATTAAATAAGTATTTCAAGTATGGCAGCACTTTTTCCCTAATAGAAGTATGGGAAAAATAATAACGGTCACATTTTGCCAAATACTTTCCAAAAATTCAAATGCAATACTGGTACAAATCGTTTGGCGAAAAAAAAAAAACATTTCTCCTTTGCAGTGGTATGGCGGCCATTGGGAACTGTCGGAAAAGTATGGCAAGGTGATTCGTGAATGGCTACTCGACGATGATTAGCTTTGCAAAAATTAGCCTGGTACAAATAGTTGAATTGTTTTATTTAAATTAATGTATTCGCGTCGGTATGGCGGGCTGTAAGTCACACCCGAGAAGTATGGTATTACGCTACTGCCCACTTCTTTTTTTTTTCGACTATCTGAAAATACAAGCATTTTTGTGGAACAAATCGTTCGACACTCGTTATTTACCCGACGCGTTCGATTAACGCCCACGCGATTGGGCCGCCGGTGCGAGCGCTATGGCCATTATTTTCCTTTTTGCCTTTACGTAATTAGACCCCTGAAGAACCGTACTGGTACAAATGACCTAGTATTTTGTGTCATCATCTCCCGGTCTAAGAGGTTCGGGTGTAATGTATTATTGAGTACTTTAAAGGTAAACTCGCTTTCTCATCTATACTTTTTTTTTCATGAAGTAAGTAAAGGGACCATCTGATCATAAGTGGTCACCACCGCCAATAGACATAGACTCTGTCAAACATTTTGACCATTCTTTAAACTAAGCTATTACGTTCCCTTGCGCCTGTAGTACCACGGGCTCATTCACCTTCAAACTGGAACACAACAATACAAATTATTGCTGTTTGGCGGTAGATATCTGATTAGTAAGTAATATCTACCTACTTAGAATTAATATGCAACTATACTTAAATACAACTATACAATAAATAAACTTTCACATTGCTACTTGGCGGTAGAATACGTGGTGGTACCTATCCAAAGCCAAGAGCCCAACTAAGTATTACGTCATATTGTTGTAAAATATAAAACTGTACACGTTAAATCTCCCTCGCTACGTTTTATGCTTTACACTGAGCCCTTATTTTGTCCCTGGAGCTTGTTATCTATCGTCTTGAGGGCGACCCTCAGCGTTCATTACAATTTTCGTCTAATATTACATACATATAATAAACAAGTTCCAATAGCCTATGTGGGCGGTTTTTTAATGAGAATTTTGGAACATTATTTCGAACGTAGTCTCGAGTTGCCAATTTGCGGAGGAACATTTCGAACTTACGACATTGACGCTTAATAGAGTACTATATGTATGTACAAATCAGTACTTATATTGTATGATATTATGTAAGTAATACATTTTCTTTATAAGAATTTCATACAATAATAATTTTATTAGTATTTTTTTACTTTGTAATATCTAAATTGACCCCTTTTTATGCGAATTCTGACATACCTTTTAGTGCACGCGAATTTTAGCCAGTGATCGCTAATTCAAACCCGGACAGGCACCACTGAATTTTCGTGTTATTAATTTTCGTTTTTAAATACAATTCGTGCAGAAGGAAGAGACAAATCGTGATGAAACCTGCATGAGTTGGATCAAGTTTTTTCATGTGTGTATCCATCAAGCCGTAGTTGTGCAGTGAGGTGGGATGACTTCCAAGCTATCTCTTAAAAAAGAGTGGGGAGTGGCTTTAGCCCACCAGTAAGAAATTTACCCTGAAACTTTTTTCTTTGTGGTACCTTTGAAATTATGTGTTAAAATTATTATATAAATTTTTATTACAAATAATTATTAACTATGATATAAAAAAATACATGTAGCAAATTTTAATACTGCTTACGGAATATGTGCTTTGAAACAAAATCGTATTCAGCTAACAGATTATCAGCTAAGTCTAAAGTTTTGAAGCCAGTCGTTTAATATATTGCAGAGGAAGTTCGCTAGATTGAAGCGAGGCGAGTTGATGAACGTAAAACGTTATATAGTATACATGCACTTCTCGAATGTGAGTATATATATTTATATATACACTGCCTATGCTCAGTGGTTTAACACGTGCTTTTGTTTTATATTGACCTTGACTTGTTCGTCTTATTATTTGACGTTTATTATTAATAAGCATAGAATCGTAATGTAAAGTTATATTGTAGATGTACCTTAATAATTTATTTGTTTAAAAAAAAAAAACACATTAATATATTTATATACATACAATTTTATATGCATTTTTTAAAATCACGTCTAGCAGTGCAACAAAAAACAATATGTGGTTTTGCTATGCGTTGTATGTATGCCAAAGAATAATCGGTTATAATTATCATAAATATATTTACTATGCAATCATGATGTACAAAAATGTGAGTTTTTTTTTTATTGTAAGCTATGACTTGCCTGCCATTCCATACACACTATACAGGTTGTTCAAAAAAAAGTAAACATGCATTTGTCAGCAGATTTTTTATCAAAATAAGAATAATATATTCAAGAACTCGTTTTCCACTGATACATATGGTTGAGGATTTTATTTGTACTATTGCCATGTCAATGTCTTCCTATAGTGAGGCTATACCTCCGAAAATACGTAAAGTGGTTAGAGGGAGGAATACAGATATGTAAACAGCAATGTGTCCAGCGCAGTTCTTTTAAGTTTTTCTTCTTGGAGTATGTAACCGAAATTGGTAAGGAAGACTTTTGATCCTACTATTCAGTCTGTAATGGGACAAAAGTTTTATTGACGAGCACTAGTGTTGCATATCGATAGTCCACTATCGATATACTATCGATAGACTATCGATAGTTAAGATATTAGCGATAGTATCAATAGTCTATCGATAATATTGTCACGTGTCAATATTATCGATAGTATCGATAGCTAGCCATGAGCAAAACTATCGATAGTCCAAAACTATCGATACTATCGATAGCAGCAATTCTATCGATACTATCGATAGTATCAATAGAATTGCTGCTCCCAATAGTATTGCTTACATTGTTTTGATCAATACTATCGATAGTACTATCGATATGCTGAATAGTTTTCGAGGTAAACTATCGATAGTCAAACTATCGATAGTCCCGCAACGCTGACGAGCACATGGGCTACCTAATGGTAAAAAACTGTAAAAAATAAGAATTATTCCTAAAATCACGCCAATGCGCCACCAACCTTGGCGACCAATATATTATGTCCCTTGTGCTTGCAGTTACACTGGTTCACTCACCCTTCAAACTGGAACACAACAATACAAGTATTGCTATTTGGCGGTAGATATCTGACGCGTAAGTAATACCTACTACTATGGAATTTATATACCATTGTACTTAAATACAACTCTACAATAAATAAACTTAAACATTTATTACATTATTTGAAGTTAAATTTTAAATATATTAAAATATAATCAATATGTTTTCAGTGTGATTCATATTGATCAGGATTGGAGGTAGACTCAGTACAAAGTACGTTTTTGCTATAGATCGTATGAACGTTCTTATGCATCGCTCTGACGAACACGATCCGACAAAGGGCAAACGTCTGAGCAACATCTAAAATATAGTACAACCTGCTGTGAGAATATTTCACGCCAATGTATCAAAGGTAACTTGACTCCAGTTAGTGCTTATAGACGAGCTTTTGCGACGTAATATTAAAATGTTTTACTATAAGCTAAAATATGTTTTATATACTAAAGTATAACATTCGTATAGTATAACATATGTTATTGTTAAATAATTAATTGAATTCATTATTTTTTAAATATAACAAGTGCAATTCGAAGTTATGTACAGTAAAACTCGATCGGTCACTGCATGCTAGTGGTATTCTTGTAGACTATTACTGCGAAACTTTTATATTATTATAATGTTATATTAGTAAATAGTAGTTATTTTTGTACGGTTGCTTGTGATGTATGTTATTATTGTCAGACATTGCTTTAGGTATTTTTTTATTCTGTTTTTTTGTCTTATTTAAATTGTTTTCTTAAAAATAGATCGCAGTTAATTTTGTTTTATTTTTAGTTTGACTTTAACATCACATAGTTTTCGTAAATAATTAATATTTCATAGTCGTTATTTCTTTCAAAGAGAGTCTGTTGCTGTAAATATCTCAATTAACAAACTTATTTCTGACATCGTCCATAGGGTTTTAAGAACTAATTAAAACTAAATTATCTTAACACAAAAGCTCTGCTTTGTGCAAAGACTAAAGGAATTTTGTTTACACTAAATTTTCTGTCCAAATTAATCATATTTTGTATAAACTAAAATATATAAAGTAAATATATATGTATAATATCCTCATCTTTATTATTTCAAAAGATCAAATTTGTATCTAGTTGTAGCCTTAAAAGGTTTTATAGAAATAAACAATTACCAAAAATAAAAAATATTTTTGCAAGATATAGTAAAAGCTTTTTAAATTACATTTCAAAGCTCATTATCAGTCCATTGCCTTTCCATTCTGTTTGTATCCTTCAAATCTATTCCGTACATAGTTCATACTTTGAAATTGTGGACTAGTCCCATAGCTAGTCTGCAAGTTGCGGTACCTGTATGTCATATCATGTACGACACATTGATAAAGCTTTACCACCAATAAACTTAAAACAGATACCAGTAAAACCACGTAAAATATTTCGTGTCTCATACGTTCACAATACGCGTCAAATAGCAATAACTTCTGAATACAATACTCAAACCAGCCATATAATTCAAACCAGTTACATCTTCGTAATAAATAACATTGCTTAATTGCGTTAAAAATATTAAAGATAATAGCTAAACATTCTTATTAAAGTAAAGCTACTTGAAAAATATGACAGACAAATTAATGCGACTCGTGATTAAGATCATGATAATGAATCAGTGAATAGTTAACATCATAACATGAAACTATGGAATTTTATGTTCAAGAATAAATATCTAGTAGTTAAAAACATTCAACGTTGTGAAGTTTTGGATCCATATTTGTAATTAATAAAATCAGTTTCCGTTTGGAATCTCGTTTGTATATAGTTTTGGGTGGCTTAGACGGCGTCTTTGATAAGCTTACGTATTGCCTATACGATGATCTGTCTGTAAGTTGAACGTTTACGAGATAGATATCGAGATAAATTGGTATGAGAACATTTAATAATATTATATAGATGTAATCGCTTCGTGGACTGTGTTAAATTAAACGGAATTTTGTTATCGTTTATTTTTTTTATTCTAGAATATTCGGAAAATATACAAGCGTCCGTCAGTAAGATTTCAATCAATTTGCTAGTTCTTATGTTGTATTTATTCCCAGTATTAAAATAAAACATTGTCATAATATAATGAATATGACTTTTATTATTTTTTGATTACTTTTTCATCAATACTTGTCATCATTTTCTTCATTCGCAAAAAAATTAATATGAAATCAAATCCTAGCAAGCAAATCTTTCCTTCTAAGAACTTAATTGGTGTTCATAATTCATTTCATCCCTATTAGTGAAAGAAAACGAGTGCAATTTAACTCGAAGTACATCCGTCGATAAAATAATATCGGAGGTCAATTATTACATGACAATTACACAGTTATTACTATACTGCTAATCGAAACTGTAACTTTCGTGTTTTATACATTAACAGCAAATCTATTCGCGATATTTTATAAATAATTTTAATTGCAAACTTAAGTTGAGTTTGTCAATGCATTCCGCATCGGCATTTTGGATTGATTGATGTTAATGCAAATGGTAATAGCTTATAGATTAGTATAACGATCCCAGTGTATTTATCGTTAAGTCAGCTCCATACGACGCGGGTATTTTAGGCGCCATCAATTTCACAATATGATGAATGTATTATGCTCAGACAGTGAATTAACTATTAAATTAACACCAATATAAATTATAAATAGCTTATAAATAAGCATAAGCATGGCTTTGTATTTTATTAATAAAAAAATGATAAGATATAATACAATATAATTAATCAAATGTAAAAAAAAACGCACGTTTGAATTTAAGTTATTTGGACATTGCAGCGTGACTTTATTATTATTTTATATAAAATTCTATAATAAAAGTAGCCTAAGTACTTATTACATCAGCTATCTGCCAGTGAAAATCCCGTCAAAATCGGTCCAGCCGTTCCAGAGATTAGCCGGAACAAAAAGACAGACAGACAGACAGACAACATTGTAAAAAATGATATTTTGTTATATGTACCGTATATACCTACATACATATGCATTTAGTAAAAAGCGGTTATTTTAATATTCCAAACAGACACTCCAATTTTATTATATGTATAGATAATATTAGTACATGTTTATGTCATAAAGCAATTAAAATAGTGTCTGATCATTTTACGTAGGCATTTTGAACGCATGGATATGCATATCTTTGGTCTACTTAGTTTAATTTAATTGATTCAAAATTAACCTATAATTAATATTTATTGCCAAATATGTCATTATTAGTTGTTAGTCATAGATTTAAAATTAAAACACAAAAATTTTAATTTAACATATTTAACATTCAACTGTAGATACAATTTTGTAATAAAATTCACGTCAATACTCGTACACATGACACCTGTTGCTTGTTCAAAATTTACCACTTTACTATTTGCCTCTTAACTAGACTCTAGTGGAATAAAAATAAGGTTAAAAATTGATCGACAACTTGTAAAGTGATTTCGTTTATTAATCAGTAGACATTTTGTCAACTGTTCACAGAAGCAAATGTCATAGGCTTTGAGATAATATCTTGATACCGGGTAATGTAAGTCGGTTGGAAAAAATGAGCCGTCATTTCTGTTATACTAGAGAGTTAGTGTTCATATGCCACTCATCTTTAATAACTTTAAATGTTTGATTGAACCCGTTGTGTATTGGAATTATAAAATTAAATTACGAATAAAATGTGCGCGAGAGTCTGTCTCGTCCGAATGATAACAAAATGCCATAAAAAAATGAAATAAATTTCAAAACAACTTCGTCTTATTTGTCTGTAAATCTTTGTAGTAACGTTTTATGTTATTTATTTCGAATGTTGAGTTTATAGTTAATCTCGATGAAATCTACGCTATAGCGATTTAAATTGTTAGCTCTTAAAATAAAACAAAATCAAAATGTATTCGAGATAAAGTTTCACGAGAGGATTTAACGCTTATCTGATAACAACTATTTAAAATTAAATAAAAATTCATTCAGATAAAATTCCATGCGATTTATTCGAGAATAAACTTTAAATATCTTTTATTATTCGAATAAGTAACTTTAAACGCCCAAAATGTCGATCTTGATAAGCGACTAATTAAAGAATCGGCCGATCTTTTCGAAGTAGCATTGGCTCAGAGAAGGTAATACGTCAAATTGTAATCGAGAACTCGCTTGCGCAAGTAAATGAATCGATTCAGATTACCTTTTATAATTAGCTTCCTCAAAATAGTGAATGCGTTTTCATCGGAATTCTTTTATTAAGTCTTTGTTCGACCACAGACTATTGTATTACAACCCATTTCGTTTAGATCTTAGTCTCAAAATAAAGTAGGCGAAACTTTCTAATTCTGTGAACATAGCATAACATACATAACATAACATAAACAGCCTGTAAATTTCCCACTGCTGGGCTAAGGCCTCCTCTCCCTTTTGAGGAGAAGGTATGGAGCATATTCCACCACGCTGCTCCAATGCGGGTTGGTGGAATTCACATGTGGCAGAATTTCGTTGAAATTAGACACATGCAGGTTTCCTCGCGATGTTTTCCTTCACCGCCGAGCACGAGATGAATTATAAACACAAATTAAGCACATGAAAATTCAGTGGTGCCTGCCTGGGTTTGAACCCGAAATCATCGGTTAAGATGCACGCGTTCTAACCACTGGGCCATCTCGACTCTTATCCATTATTTGTTTTAAATTATCTGTGACATTCTATCGGTAAAATACAAATTGTCAACGTAATTACGACTTTTTAATTAATATGATTTTAATTTTCCTTCAGGCTGAAAACTACCGTATCGTCGACCGCTCGCAGCTGTTGCTTGACGCTATTATTAAGCGCTTTTCAAGAGCAGGTGTTAATAATAACGAGGGTGAATTTAATTAATGAACACTAGCTAGTTTCTTATGTGGAAGCGGATAATAATTTATATAAGCCGTTCAATCAACTTGCTCTAAATTAGTTACTAGTTTTTGATTATTTGATTATAAACGCCGCGTATCTTGACGTCGATTCTATATTTGAATATGATGGTGAGGATGGTCTTCATAGGAAGCTTTATTTTTTAATATTTATCAGTCCTACATTAAGTCTTAACGCGATCACTTATTAAATTTATACTTTACAGTTGTTTATTATGGTAAACTTAGTTACTATATAGTCACGTGCTTCTTTTTTAACACGTTCGTGGGTGCTGACTAAGGAAATTTACGCTTAGGGCATCAATCCATTGAGTACATTCGCGATCTCGTAAATTCAATTATTTGTATGGCTGTGGAGACATTTAAAGAAACTAGAGTTTTCTTTCGAATGTTTCAGCTGACCCAGAAAATGTAGACAGATGTTTTTACAAAAAGAAATACGTCATTATAGTGTAAAAAAAATAAAAATTATGTCTTATAAAAATATATATATATCAGACGAATTTATAATTATTTTAAGATATACAGATAGTATATCTTAAAATAATTATAAATTCGTCTAATGAATTTAGAATATTATAGTTTCAATATATTCCTAGACATAACTATTTAAACTTTCCGTCAACGTAATCAGGAATACAATACTGAATGACTGATCGTGAATTTATCAACTGTATAATAAACTCATACCAAAACATTTTGTATCTTCACTTGTCTTTAACAAACTAGTCGCTACAAAGGCGACTAATAACAACTCTTATAAATGAACTTCACATAAATTCTCGAGAAATATAATCTGTTGCTCGAGTACGAGCAAGTCAACAGAAATCATGACCGGCATAGTGAGTTCGCACCTCGATTCGAATAAATAGGGCCTTTTAACAAGCACATATGGTAGGTCTTCTTTTAGAATCACACACAAAGTGCATACAATTTTGATCTTTATTACAACTGTCAAACGATGAAATTTGGGTCACTGAGCGATCTCCGAATTCGTCATTGTTACTATTACAGTTCTCGGCTGTATGTCCTAATGATCAGTCGAGAAATATCTAGATATATTTAATTGGATTTCGTTACAGACGTATTTGCAGGTTTTCGCGACGAATGCTTTTGACTTTTTCCGTAAACTTAAAATAACATAAAGTCACGCAGATTTCTTTAAAATAGGGACTTGCTTTTTCTAATCGGTTATAAAATTTATTCAACAAACAAGATTATATGATATTATTATTATGCCAAAAAAAAACATCCAAATAAACTCGAACTCAAACTATACTTTAGACACTTGAATGTCGAAAGAATCATCAATCATCGATTCGAACTCTAGATCCTACTGGGAAGAACGGTTGAGATGTCGCCCTTAAGTTTAGGCAAAACCGATTAAAGAATTCTACTATACCTCCTCTTTTTCATCAACTACATGAAATGTACCAAATCACTCCGTCAATTAAAATTAAGTTGAAATTGACATACGAAAGCTACACTGACATTTTCTGTTATAACATACTGTGAATAACTATTATAAAGCGCGTAAGCATGTATAGAATATACTGTATTGTAATGTTATTCATAGTGCACTTATATAATATTCTGATTTTAATTGTAGAAAACTGATTTTAAGGGCAATATAATGAATGTTTAAATATTACCATTAAGTACATCATCAAAAAGATCGATATGGCGTATGAGGCTAACCCAAAACGGTATCGCTTGGCAATACTTTATGGCACTATTAGGACCAATATCCATTCAAGTCCAGATTTAAAGGCATTATGTATTATAGATGAGTTCACAGATCCTCGATGACCTTTCTACTAAACACAGCTATCAAAACCCTTTCAGAACCATTACTTAAAATTAGTACTCCGCTGGAAATCATCTTGAATGGCAAATTAAAATATGGAATCCTATTATTTGACAAATTTATATTTTACAAGCGAAATAATCCGCCCTCCTTTTTTATTCATTTGTCATTGTTAACTTTTGACATTTAATTCATTCATGTGTCTAACAAATTTTTACTACATATCATTCAGCCGTAAAAACCTATGCAATTAGTTTTTACTAAATGATCTTTTACATAACAATATGTTCGCAGAATAAGATATTTATCGAGGAAATTGTTTCTGAATAGATTTTTGTGAGGTTATCATTTGTGAAGCATTGGAAAACTTGAAAATGTTAACATTAACATAAATTTAATTATAACAATGCTTAAATAAATGAATACGGAACAGAACTGAAGACAATTAATACGTAAATAAGAATGGACGTTGTTAATTTAATTCATTCAGTGTCTCGTTTGTCACGGCTTTCAATAAAACTTATCGAAACAATTTCACGACAGCTCGCGTAAAACGAAGACTTTAACTGCGAAGTCAATAAATAAAAACGACCGTACAATATTACCTTATACGACCAGCCGTCTCCTTGTCACTGGATAAGAAACCTAAATCAACTGCCAATGCACCTGTGCAAATGTCGATTATGCAAATCGATACGTACCTTTTAACTAAATACCGCGCTTCACTGTTCAAAAGCTCTTTGGCATTCAGTGTTTCATTTGCATAAAAAATCGATTCTCGAGTATCGATACCATCTTCAGCCACTTGAGATGTAAGGTAAACATCGATTTTAGTACATATATTATGGTTTTTCAATCGTGAAACGTTTAATTGAAAGACGAATTGTTCTGTAATGATGTTATATTACGTATGATGATGATTTTGATGTTGGTATTTTACCGAATGCGATGTTTTGATTTTTATTCCATAAACTGTGCTTTGATGTTTTTGAATAGTATGTGACCTAGCCCTATATTATTCTTAAATAAACATATGAATTAGACGTACATATAATTTGTTGTTTTTTTAATAACATATTTTTATAAGAATTAAATGAGAGATTGTTTGATACATACTTATAATCTAAATGTTCTTTATTCAAGTAGTTGCAAGCACATTTGAACCGTCATTTTTTCGTTTCAAATAGATCTGTAAAATGACCTGTAGTCAATTTAGTAGTAAAATATACTGTTAACTATTATTCAATAATTTAAATTAAAATAAATTCAATGGCAACATTCATAATATATTTTTTATTAATTACATTTTATTTATAATTTCATTTTATGAAGTCATTTTGTTACACAATTGCATTCCATTATCTTATTGCTGTAGAAGCCTTGCAACAGGCAAAATGATATTTTTCTATGATTGACAAATATTTGTTCCATGACAAGTCGAAGGAAAGTGTGAGAGAATTGAGATAAAAACTTAATTGTTATCATACATCGCCCAAGCATATCAAAATTTGTAATATTTCAGATTAAAACCGGCATTCGGTTCTCAGTAGCTCCGGTCTTTCAAATTCTGAAATATATAATTTATCTAAAATGAAAACACTTTGAAAGACAATCGATTCCTAAAATCAATATCCTAAGAGAACATCAACCCTTACATAATTCCGCAAAGCTTGATGTTAACATAAAATAGAAAAATATTTACTCAAATACCAAACGAATCGCTGTATTTTATTCGGTTTAACTTCTCGGAATGTATTCGCATTAGCCTTTTACTGGAAGCTAAGACAGTCGCATAAAGAAGAGACACAATTTGCTGCAAAATAACGACGCATCGGCTCAATTGAATGGCTATGGAAGAAAGCCTAACTTTAGTTAACCTGCGACTCTTCGTTTGTACCTGTCCAATTTAGCGAAAGGACGCTCTCTGTCGCCAGATTTACACATATCCTTTTTAAATTGTAAGGTATTTATAGATCGTTTTCGAGTTAATTGAAATCAGAAGGATTGAAAATTGCTGAATGGACACATATATATAACTTATTGTCGCGAGCGTAATGAACTCATTAACAGATAAAACGAAACGACTTAAGAAAAATTTGTTTTTTTTTTATGTGCGTGGTACATTTTTTTTTTGTATTAACTAATAACTCAAAAGTATGAAGAATATTTAAAAATAATCTATTAACTTCTGTAATTGCCTTGAAGCTTGTTTTTAGAATGTAGAATCCTCTAAACCACTTCGAATCACTGGTAACCGTTTTCCATTTATACAAAGGTATTGTTATTAATTATAATAGGTAGTCTATATATCTGAAAAGGCAATTTTGAAGGTTTTTTCTGCCTCGCACTATATCGCGCAAATCGAACCAGGTTTTGCCGGCGGTTTTTTCGAACCGATACGATTTGGGAACCTTCAAGAAAAGATCCTTCACATTTATTAAAGGCCGGCAACGTACTTGCAAGCCCCAAATATGTGGCAGATGTCCATGGTGGTCACTTTCCATCAGGTATCTTGTTCGTTTGTCATCTATATCATAAAAAATCTAAATGATCTACCAACCTCCGTGGACATTTAGGCTGAAATATTAACCATTCCGTACATCGCAAATTCGGCACCAACCTCGGGAACTAAGACGACCTTTGAGTCTGGTGACCATAGGACACTGAATCACTTCATCGTTAAAACTGGAACATAACAATATAATGGATTCCTGTTTTGTGGTAGAAAAACTAATGAGTAGGTACTGTGAGCTTTGTGAAAAATCCTTAGATACATAACTCACTTATCTGCTACCCTACCTTTGAGGAGTAAATGAGACGGTGTAATTACAATCACAAATGAAATAATATCTGATATACGATGATAAAAAAAAAATCTTCACAGTAATATTATGATTGAAACAAAACGGATATACCGTTATTTTTAGATAACGTTATGTTTCGCGTTACATCATGAAAATCGTTATAAAATATAACGTATACACAATAAATTCGCGAGATTATTTGTAACATATTTAATTGATATTTTTGGTTAGTGAATTAATGAAATGGAACATTTTTAAATATTTATAAGTGGAGTTAAATTGATGACGCAGTTTGGTATAACTTTTGTAGCTGTATATGTACTACTGCCCATTGTTCGGGACATGTAGACGCAGGCTAATAGCCTTTTTGAATGCAAATTACGTTTAGCGCGTATTTTATTGCACTATTAATCGTATAAACCAATTGCTTAAAGATATAAATAGCAGTGATTAAAATCAATTATGATAGAGTATTCGCATTACTGCAACGATTTAAGTTTTCGTTTATTTATTAAAATTAATTGCAAAAAACGTTAAACTAAGGTGTGTTTTTGTGGTATTGTAGCTAGTAATATCAGAAGAACTGGCAGAAATTGTTACGCAACGAAAAAGCGTTACGCTCCCTCCATACTACCTTTATCTCTCTCTCTCTCTCTCTATCTCTTTCTATTGTATACGGTTTTATAAAATATTATTTTTTAAAATACACAAAGCCTTTTAGTAACAATTTTGTCAGTTTCATTTAATTTTTCACAAACGTTGTTAATTTATTTTAATGTTGATATTTAAATTTAATACATAATATAAAGCGAAAGCATCTTCGTTCATCTTTTTTTTTAGGGTTCCGTAGCGAAATGTCAAAAAACGGAACCCTTATAGATTCGTCATGTCTGTCCGTCTGTCTGTCATACGGACGTATGTCACAGCCACTTTTTTCCGAAACTATAAGAACTATACTGTTGAAACTTGCTAAGTAGATGTATTCTGTGAACCGCATTAAGATTTTCACACAATAAATGAAAAAAAAAAAAACAATAAATTTTGGGGGTTCCCCATATTTAGAACTGAAACTCATAAATTTTTTTTCATCAAACCCATACGTGTGCGGTATATGGATAGGTCTTCAAAAATGGTATAGAGGTTTCTAATATCATTTTTTTCTTAACTGAATATGTATATCGTATGAAATGAACAGCGGCTTCCTGCTTCGTAGGTTTAACTAAATATAATAAACGCTTAGTTGTGTTATATGAAATTTCCGGTTAACATTTCTAAAACAAAAAAAAAAAATCATTTTGTTAGTTTAATGGCTTTTAGTTGTGCCGACACACACAGATTACAGACACAGGGGCACAGATTATTTCGCCAATTTCACGTAGGATGGAAAAGACGAATGAGATTGATCGGTACGGTCAAAAAAATTATCATCATTGTAAGTCAGCATTTCAAAGTTCAGAAAATTCCCAAATACATTATTTCTCACGAGTTAAAAAAAAGTTTGATCTCAAATATTAATCATAATTATACCCAATTGAATAATTGGTATAATTTTCTTTAAAATATACATTGATTTCTGTTACGATATTCTTGGCTATGGCAACATTAATCACAATTAAATAAACAAATTGAAATAAATAAATGCATTCTGAACCAAATATCCAGATGAATAAATTACAGCGCTAAGCAACCCATCAATCAAAACAAGGATTTCTACTTAAGAAGACATAAACGATTATCTTAAAACAAATTTCGTGTTCGGTCTTATAAAATGTATACAAGTAAAATAGTATACTTGGTGGTAGGGCTTTGTGCAAGCCTGTCTGGGTAGGTACCACCCACTCATCACATATTCTACCGCCAAACAGTAATACTGAGTATGGTTGTGTTCCGGTTTATGGTGAGCCATTGTTACTGTAAGCACAATGTACATAATTTCTTGATTTCTGGGGTTGGTAGCGCATTTGATTTTTGAGGAGTTGTTTTGGTGGTGGTGTATTTGTCGCACCGCCATTGTATAGACAATGACCACTTACCATCAGATGGCTCATTTGCCCGTCCGCCTGTTTATATCATAAACAATAAAAATAAAGTGTTCGTAATTATACAACATCAAAATAAAGGACTGAAATTTTTTTGCATCGTGTAAACTTAAATTGAAGTAATATTATTGAAATATTGTAATACATATAACATATTTTTTTTATCAAAATCTATATATTTTTTTTATTTGAAGTTGCCAGGACGTGGTATTTTTTAATATAAAAAACAGGCACGCTCTTTTAAATGCGCTTTTAAAATTACATACCGATGTGAACGTAGTTTTTCATGCTTATCAGTGGTTTCTTCAAACTTACATAGGTCCATCCTCAAAGTAATACTTTTCCAAAAAAATAAGAATCATAGGATTAAAAAAAATATATATACACCCAAAAACTACTATAAAAGTAATAGATCTTCTTATTTTGATCACAAATCCCACATTAAGTATTTATTTTATTAATTTAAATGGGGCAATCTGTTATTTAACCGTTTAATTATAACATGAACTATTGAAAAATATTAATAAAATTAGGACAAAGTAATCATTATATTTGAAGTCACTTAAAAAAGTTTTAATCCTAAACCAATATATCTATATTAAGTAATGTAACATAATATATATTATTTTTATTTCCTCAAACAACTGCTCGCTCAAATATTGAAATTCCTTTATAATTGTTATTAACGAGTACATATCTAACAACCTACATCAGTATTAAAATGTCATGAAAACATTTAACAATCATTAGTCACTATTTACTTTGATCCATTTCGAATTGGACAAGGTAATATCATGGTTGAAATCGTTTCATTTTAAAACCTTATCGGTTAAAAAAATAATATCAGATTAGTGTAAGTAATGTCGAAATATAGGGCGGATGTTACTTGACGTTTGCCTGACATAGCGACGCCATAATAATATGTAGTTTGAGAGCTCGTTATTGTACAAAAAAGGCATAGGTTATGGTTCGTTGACGGCCCCTAAAATAAGGCAACGCCTATTACTCTATACATAACATCAACGCCTTAGTTCACGGTCAGATACTCATCATCCAAACCTAACGTATAAATATAAAACTTGTTTTAATTTAATTTAAAAATCGAACTCAGTTACAATTATTTCAAATCCAAACATTTCCGAAATTTGAGGCTGTCGAATTTAATTCCTTTGCCAGAACTAAAGAAATTTAAGACAAACTCAATAATAATAGATTGGACGTTACCTTAAAACTTAAATGTTATTCTCAAAGTTCCGTCTCACGGCCTGCGTAATGATGAGTTCTGGACTCGAGATAGAGAAACTTATCATCGTTAAGGCGTTCATCCAGAAGCAGGTAACTTTTAATTCCTTTAACGAAATTGTCATATTTTCCTTTGAGATCTCGTAATAAAATAAGCGGGAAAGGCCGCGAGTGTGGTCTAGAATTTTCATAAGCATTTTAAATTCAAGGTAGTAACTTTAACAATTTCGTATTTGTAATTTATTTGTAATACGTTAGGCATCTTCAGAGATATTTTATTTTATTAGCGTTAACTCAATAACAAAGCATATCTTTTGAAGTTACTCCGCGCCTAAAACAAAGCGAAGGCTCTTAAGGCTCCTTTCTTGAGGACGGCGGTAATTAACAAGTCTCAAATTTATTACGAACAGAATTAGCTTTCAACGTTTCATATCATAATCTGAAAACGTTTTATTGTTCTGGGATAGACAAAGTATTTGAGGACGATAATTAATTACACGTAACACGGCTTAACGACAATTTTGAAGAAAGTCCCTCGAGTGCTTTGTAATAAAGACGAGACTTAAGTAAGTAATTGATTTTCATTTTACTTTTGTATTTGACTGCCTTTGGAGTTCGTAAAATGGAACTCAGAATAGTAGATTCCGTCAATTGGATTGATGTTCTTCCTAAAGTTGATTAAAATGAAAATTAGGCAGCTAACTTTATGTTAATTGTTCAGATATATTTTCAAAAGAAATTATTCAGTCGTAATCATATCAATTGACGATAAAACCTCCAACCACAATTTACCTCAAAACGAAGAATACATAAACGTTACTCTAAAAACCTTTTTTCGACATTGTTAAACATTAATTGAGCAAAAAAACTGCTGACTTTATTTTTATTTAGGCAATTCCAGACGTACCCATCGTTATATTTCAAACTAGTCTGACATTGTTCTACCGTACACAGTAACCAGTAATTGTGTCGGTGACAAAACGTTGTACCCAAAAACTCAAGCGAACTGCTGGTAATAAAAGTCACATACCCTCGGCTTATTACCGCCATAACAATTTAAGGAAGCCGAAAGGGTGGTGCCGAATTCCGACCAAAACTTTCGTTTATGTCTCAGTCTTCTAGATTGTTTTATAAACAATGTTTACAGCACAAACTTTATGGTCCACTCGTTTTATCTCAGTTCCACACTGCGACACTATTGTCGGCAATTCGTTTGAACAATTTGTGCTATAAAAGTTATGATAATGAAAAGATTTCGCTTTTCCCCAACAAAGGATGGATGTCCCTCGCGTAAATTGCATATGGATAATTTTTCTCTCGTTTACAACGTTATATTCTTTGAAACAATATATTTTTATGAAATTCTTTACGACATCTGAATGTAATATTTAAAAGTGAAACTTGGCTATGACTCAAGTTCTCTTTGAGAATAAAATATGTACGGACTATTGTTGTTTATTTGATCTGAATATCTAGCGTATATCGTTTTTAACGATGTCTTTTGTATAGATACGAATTAAATTATTTGATTTGTGTTGAATTTCTTCTTAGAACAAATTATTTTGTAATTTATTAATCAAGACATTGGTCATTAGTATTCATTTATATACAAAATCTAATTCACGTTCAATGTCGAACGTTATGAGAAAATCTGTATGTATCTGCGTGTTATAGCACGCCCAGCCCATAAGTGTGACTATATTACAAAATAATTTACACCATCAACGATTTGCACAATAAGTATTTTATCTTAAAATATAGAATGAAAACCTCGTCAAAAACTAAGGACAAGGAGATAAACACTAAAATACTAGGAGAGCAGGAGTCGGAACAGCGATTCGTGACTGACTTTTGCCCTGAATAATTTACCTGGTGTGCCCACAGGCGCCATCGTATACGATGCTCATGTCTAAAATCGCATACATTGCGACGACTTTGACTAGCACTTGTTATTTTCCTTTGGTAAGTGCATACCGTACAAAATTTATATCACGAATTCCTAAACCTTTACTTCCGTGAACTTAGCTAAGTATTGCATCAATATTATAGCTCGTCTTAGAATTTAAACGTCATTAGCAAGTTATGTTCACTTATTTAATATATGTAATAAGCAATTCTTTTTTCAAAATAAGTATTTACATTTAAAAAAAGAAAAGATAAATTCCGATTTTAAATAATTCATTTTCATTTTAGTATAATTATTTTGAAATAGAATTTACTAGGTACTTAATAATAATTGCTCCTAAATTGGCTATATAGGTAATTCTTTGATAAAAGCAATTATTTTTAAAAAAATAAAAAATACTTTAAAAAAATTAAATCAATTACTAAATTTACAATCATTTTGTTTTTTTTTAACAATTTATTACTAATTGTGCCGTAATTGTATTTAATGGTAATTCTTTGATATAAAATCTCTTTTCAAAATATAATTCTATTAAAAATAAAACAAGATCAATTTCTAAATTGAACTAAAATAAATTAATTTTCAATTTCAAAACAATAAATTTGAAATTTTTTACTACTTAAAACTAATTGCGCCCTAATTGGCTATAATGGTAAATCCTGATTATATTTAAAAAAAGATTTGTTCGCTGAAATCGCATCTTAAAATATTTAATAAGAGTTTATTAAGGGTCTATTTCAAAACATTTACTTGGTCCTCTCCCATCTCAATTTACAAATTACTGTTTTATAAGACGTTCGCCTTCCAACCAATAAATTATAAATGCACCCATTTATAATACGATACCTTGTTAACTGTTATTTCTTATATGAAAATTGTTATTATATTTAATAAGGATCACGGCAGCTGCTCAGAAAGGTCATTTCACCAAATTATATCCCAAGCTTGTTACCGTTGGAAGTTCCTAGACGCTAGTGACGTAATTGTTGTCAATTTTTAAGAATACATTCGCAATTTGGGAATGAGATTGTTGATATTCTTTTTTTAAATCCGATGCTTTATTAGAGTTAAGTCTGACAGAGTATATATTTTGAAGGTATTTTTTTATAAGTAAAAAAAAAGGAGTTGGTTTTTTTAAACTTATTTTTTTTTATATATATATGTATATATATTTTGCCTTTCAATGTCAAAGTCAAAGTCGATTATCGAAAAAGAGTGACTACTGTATTTTTATGAGTTGTTTAAGCATGGAATGTTTACATTTAAACTTTCTTGTTGAATAATATTTCAAACCACACCTAAAATAATGTTTATAGTGAATTGATTTCATTCTATTTATTTTTAGAATAAGTATAAATCTATTCATTCACAAAGGCGCGCCCCTCCACGTCAAATGATTTTATCGGCGTGCAATGAGTGATACTCTTGCTTACAATATTATGTCTTAGTGTGCGTGAGACTACTAATAATAAAGCCAGCATATATGTAAATACAAAATAGATCATAATAGGTAAGTAAATTTTACTAAGAATTGGTTCATTTAAGTGGCTGGGGTGTTATTGAGAAAAAAAAGTATTAGAGTTTTTCTCGTATTTCTATTCCTCATATTAACATTCTCGTGAATTTGTTCACTGGTAATGTAACAAAATATTTATTATTCCACTACCAGACGCCAAAATTTTTAAATATAAAACCACCTTTGAAATTATTTTCGTGAATAAATTTACATTTTAACAAGGTTTCTCAGGTAGAGCTGTGCAACATTTTCAGAATATTTCTACGTACGAAAATCTAAATACGAATGTTATTTGATACAAACAATCAATTAGGTATCATTTGATTGGCTATAAATAATAATCAAGTCATTTCATTGGTTGAAATTTTATTGATCCAATTTACCAAACAAGACCTCTATTGTTTTTTTTATAAATAATGAAGATCGTCGATGGTCTAGTTCAATACTTTATAGACGGTAATAAAAGGTGCATCACAAATAAAATGATACTGTTCGTGGCTGCTTTTGTAAAGGGATAGTTGGCCGTAAAATGATGGCCAATTAAGAATTTTATAGGAATATGTTATAAAACAATAAATACTACAATGGCTTTCCGCAGCGAACCCAATTAATTACTCGTCCAGTTTATAATCCAGATGCGTTCCAGGCAAACCGAGTTTTATTGATTTATAAATATAAAATTGATAGCTATTTTTATATAACATAACATAAACATAATCAGCCTGTAAATTTCCCACTGCTGGGCTAAGGCCTCCTCTCCCGTTGAGGAGAAGGTATGGAGCATATTCCACCACGCTGCTCCAATGCGGGTTGGTGGAATACACATGTGGCAGAATTTCGTTGAAATTAGACACATGCAGGTTTCCTCACGATGTTTTCCTTCACCGCCGAGCACGAGATGAATTATAAACAAATTAAGCACATGTAAATTCAGTGGTGCCTGTCTGGGTTTGAACCCGAAATCATCGGTTAAGATGCACGCGTTCTAACCACTGGGCCATCTCGGCTTTTTATAAATTTATCAAAACTTCATGAGGCGGGATATTTTAACACGTCAACATATAGGAATATTGCGAGTTCAAGCCACCATTTTTCATGTAGTCTTTTATTGATTCTTAAATATCTTGTGTATGACAGTTACACTGTAATCCCTATTGCTGTTTACAAATCAAACATTCTTATGTTTCTGTCATTTTGTTCAAATTTATCCTTATTTTTTAAATAGAGCTGTTTAACAATAATATTACTAAACCAATTAACGGATAATAAAATTTAACCTTATAAACGTATAGCCATATCTTTGCCATAAAAGTTGCACGCTAATTGCAATAAAGATTTTTTAAAGAAAAAAGAGAACAAAGAAAAATCTGAAACAAAAATGACTTACAGGTTAAACTGAAATTAATATAAAAATAATTTACAATACTAGTACATAACTGGTTTATTGCACGGGGGCGTCAATATATTATAAATCATTTAAATAATTGTATGAGTAAATATTTTTAACCAAAGCTTTCAAATCTGGAGGTACGTATAAGGCAGTCTGTATTGATGTCAGAGACAATTAAGGCTATATCTACATGATATACTGTAGCCCTTTCAAATGATAAAAAGTAGGCAACGGTCTGTAGGAGCCTCATAAATTACTCTTAATTTATATCCAAAAACATAATAAGAGGAAAAATGTATTCACAGCACTATAAGGTAGAATGTTCAGTCGCCACATTATTTATAGCTTAGACTTCCACTGTCCAGCGTCTATAAAAGTAAATAGAGATCATGAAATAACTATATAATCTTGACCGATGAATTATTTATGACATACAAGTAGTCAAAGGTAGTTTTAATGATTGAACTCTACGTACGAAAAAGTAGCCTATGTCATTGAGGATCAAGCTTTGTAATTTTCATTGAATTTGATTTTATAGTTTGTCCGTGAAAACGTAACCGATAAACAAAAATACAGATAGACAGAGTTACTTTTCTATTTATATTTGTTACTTCTCTGTTTCATAAAACCCGAGACCATTAAGGCGGAAGTCCTAAATTTGCTGTACCGAGATATAAATAAACCGAATACTAGCGGGAGGCTTGAAGCTCGCTTGACGTAGGTAAATTAAATTATAAAACGTCAATAGCGCAATGGTTTAATGGACGCCTAGCGATGAATAAGTCGCAGGGTCAATCCTGACCCCTCGGACTATTGTCGACCCCACTAACACAAGCTCATTTTAAATTGGAGAATTAAATAGGAATATTAGTAATTCCTCATAAGGGGCATTGCTACTATAATACTTTTTGAAATAAAAATAATATTAAAATAGTAATAAACTTATGCTACGCTTATTTGTCGAAGTTTGGTAATAAATCCACTCAAGCATTACCGTTAAGCTTACCGAATGAAATTTTATTCGGTGGTAAGGCTTTGTACTAGCCCGTCTGGGTAGGTACTATCCACTCATCATAAATTATATCGCCGACAAGTAATATTTAGTCTTGTTGTGTTACAGTTTGGAAGGTTAGTGAGCCAGTGTTATTACAGGCACAATGGACATAACATCTCCGTTCTTAGTGTTAGTGGTGCATTGGCCAACATAACAATGTCTTCGTGCAATAGTTACCACTTACTTAGATAGAAAACCAGTCCGTCAACCAATAATATAAAAAAAACGTTTCGAGTTTCAACTTACAGAATATCCCTGCAGCAACAATTTTCTCTCCTAATTCGTTGACATAAAAAGTTTCATCACAAAAAAAACATAATACGTACTAGATTCCGAAAACTATTAATTTATATAATTTAAAATCTTTATTACAAATAAAAAAAAAAAAAAACAAAAACCCCGACCAAATATAATGTACCTGAAGTCAAACATATATTTGGTCCAATTGATCTGTTTTCTAACAATAGGTAATACAACTCGAAGTCTTCATTGTTTACGTTCGTTGAATACGTATTATTTCGGTCTTCACGGAACGTATTCATTATCACTTAACAATACTTAAAAGGGAAGACCAGTCGTTAAATATTCGGAATACATTATTACATTTACGACATCCAATGGAATCGGTCGGCGACAACTCGTTCGAAAACAAAATTACCGACTGGAATTTTATCAGAAAGAGACAGGATCGATTTTAAATAATTACTTAACACTTCCTGACGTTGGAAATCACACCTTTAAACCTCGAATTAAAAGTCTCGATGTGGCTTCAGTGTAGAGTGACTAACAACCGCTAACAAGTTATCGTTATAAGGAGGTCGGTTTTACTTAAAAACGCTAAAATCGATATCGATGTGATTGTATCGAAAATGTTAATAATAACATGTATGAGCCGAGCCAGAGGTTAGAACGCGTGTATATAAACTGATGTTTGCAGGTTCAAACCTACACAACCACTGAACTACCATATACTTAATTTATTTATAATTCATTTTGTGATGGGCGGTAAAGGAAAATATCGTGAACGATATTCGGTACAAGTCTTCTCATAGATAAGAAAGGAGGCTTTAGCCCAGTGGAAGGACATTTATTTATAAGCAGTTTTATAGATACTTTTAACATAATATATAAACATACGCAATTATAAGTGTATCTAAGTGATTGCATATTAGAGAAACTATAAAAGTAATATATAAAAATTACATACGTTAAAGTAAACATTGTTCAATTACAAAATCAAGAAGATTCTAGAAGAATAATACGAAGCAATATTCGTATAATAGTAAAAACATTCTTACTTATTCTGAAAAGTGTTAAATGTCTTTTATATAATACTATTTTAGTTACTTAATTTATTACAATGAGAAAAATAACTATAATAATATGTTCGATAATAAATTATGTTAATCACAATAAAACAGTAACTCATAATTACTATCGATGATTCGAATTATCGATACATTCCATCTCTATCGTGTTTGGGCAGGTGGCGAAACAGACAAAGGCGGTCGTATCATTATGTTGTCTTGTTACCGGCGCTCGCGCATCCCAACCGAAGCGCGATAATTCAAAGTAATTACTTTGAATACTAATAGCTATACTATAACTCCAGAAACTATCCCATAAAATATACATCGTTACTAAGCACGGGAATGCATTATATATTAATAATAGGCGGTTGTTTTGTTTTCAACAAATGTCAGTATATCTTTGGAGACTTAGTTGACAGAAAACAAAAAGATCGCTGTTACAAATCCTACTAACTACTACTGTAAATATATTTGAATGTAATAAATTATTTGCGCAATCTTATCAATGAATAAAATCAAGAGATAATCTGTATGATTCTGATATAATTTATTATTAATTTAAACACTTATTATAATCATCAACACGGAATGAATTTTGATTAAACTTCAAACAGTCCTGTCAGTACTGTCCATTTCAAATCATTGAAAATAATTAATCGTTTCATAAATCGTACAAAATCTGGATTTTAATGAAATGAACAATCATCTTTATATATATACAAAGAAACTCTAAAAAACAAATGACATATTAACAGGCCTTTCAATTATTTTATTCTAGTTTCTCGCCTCGCGTCCGTCTTTGCAGATGTTGGTTAACCTAATGCATGTAACCTATTCTAGATAATCTTTTACATCTATACCAACCAAACCTATATCATATATTATATTATGTTTATAATATTAGTAATATAAACTTACTTAAATAATTAATATTACCTAATTTGATAAATGAAATGAATACATATATATTAAACATAAAGTTACAGCCTCTAAAGGTCCTACTGCTGGGCTAAGGCCTCCTCTCCTTTTTAGGACAAGGTTTTGGAGCTTATTCCACCACGCTGCTCCTATACGGGCTGGTGGATACACATGTGGAAGAATTTCGTTGAAATTAGACACACGTAGGTTTCCTCATGATGATTTCCTTCACCGCAGAGCACGAGATGAATTATAAACACATGAAAATTCAGCACATGAAAATTCAGTGTTGCCTGCCTGGGCTTGAAAATACAATCATTGCTTAAGATACACGCTCATCTCGACTCATATTTGTTATAATTTACTTTGTCAGTAAAATCACAACAATATCGATTTTACTGTGTTTAAGTAAAACTTTGATATTAAACGTATTTCAATTTAACGTTATCTTTTATGGCTTTTATTTGTGCTGATAGACAGATTATTTCACCAATGCCACGTGCGAGTTTAAAGTTAATAACCGAACATAACAAATCAAATATTAGTCTATACACAAAAAATCCCAGAACACCGTATATACCAATGAACTCATCAAAACCAAAAACGACTATCAAATTAGTTAAACCATTCGATAATTATCCTCCGAGTTAGTGGGCGTTCACGTATATATCATTTGTGTTTAAGATGTTACAATATTCTCGTACAGTTAATTTGAGAGATCAGCTATCTGGTCGTGAGGTTACTTTAATGGTATATTAATTTAACCTCAAGTTACATCAGCAATGTTCTTAAAACTGATGGCGTTAATAACAAAAAAAAAGTCTTAAGATATTACCAAGATTAAGCTTACTTACATACATAGATTGTATTCAATATTGAAACTTATAACTTTTATTTTTGTTTAATAATAATAATAACTGTCACTAACTGTGTATGTGTGTGTTTTTTTGTTTTTCCAAAAATATACCAAAATTGTGTTTAAATATATTAATGATAAATCGTCATTTACAAGATCGCACATGAAAAAATTGCCTAAGGTCTTTCAATTCATCGGTCAATTCATACCAAATTTTATCAAAATGGATTCAGTGGCTTGACCTTGAAAGAATAACAGACGTATATAGTTGTTTTCACATTTATAATATTAGTAAAGATGTAAAGTTACTGGTACGGATTGTATATTATTTCGAGAACCGACAAGAAACACTATGCTTTATATTTATTTTTAATAACCAACAATTACACCAAACTCAATTTTATTTCTAAAAAAATGTTATTCCCTAACAAATCGCTTAGCAAATAGAACGAGATTCTCCGAAAAACCAACCAATGCCTGTATAAAATCATTTAAAACGCAATTAAGCCCTTTTAGTTTTAAATTTACTCTTAAATGCATGCTACCTCGTACTTACCTGAATATGCTTGGTAAAGCCGGGCACTGAGCCAGAACGGTCGAGACCGGACAACTCTCTAGCCAATACTTATGCCAAATTCGCCTTTTATTACCCTTAAGCATTACTTCCAAATGGACCATTGATGTAAGAAATCATTTTTATATGACAGCTAAGTTTTATTATAAAACTCATATATTAATAACTTAGAAAAAAAATTGCATGCAGCGCGTATAGGACTTCCGCCTTTATGGTCTTGAGTTAGGTTATTGTAACCGGTATATAATATATAGGAATATTATAAGTGCGAAAGTAACTCTGTCTTCCTGTCTGTCTGTTGCTTTTTCACGACCAAACCACTCAAACGAATTTGATGTTATTTGGTATAAGGCAAGGTTGAACTGAATGCCAAGGAAAGACATGAGCTACTTTATTATGCATAAGACTTAACGACCAACATCCAAAACGCGAGCAAAGTCGCGAAGCACTTTTTATTAAAATATTGTGACATTTTTAATAATAAATAATAATTCGTTTATCATATCGGACACTAAATAAATCCATTGTTAAAAATAATTGAAAGTAAATCAGAAATAAGTTTAGTAATATAATTCATTTCGTAATTAATTGGCAAATAATTATATTTAGAGTTACAAATAAATTTATTTTCATTATTTATATATAATGCACTAAATATATACTATCGTTATAATAGGAAATATTTAAAGCGCTGATCACAGTTACAATGTAGGGTTTTATTAAATACAAAGAAAATCGAAATGTTCTTCATCGACGTCAGCATAATAACATAAGCACTTTAATCTTAAAAATGTTAAGTTAGCACCTATTCGGTATGATTATACCAACAAAAAAAAACTCGGCGAGAAAATCGATTATTAATTTTCTCAAATGTTTATTTAAATTTTTTTTAAATATAAATATTATTCACATAAATTTAATTTAATAAGAAAAATAATGGTAATTTCCCAATGAATTAGTACGGTCAGCAAAAAAAAAAAACTATTAACATTTCTCATTTGAGATAGCTAATAGCGTGACAACTCCAGATAGATATTTATAATATCATCTTTGTAGTTAAACTTTAATAGCATAATTAAAATCGTGCAGTCTGACTTTCATTAGTATAGGCGAGTGTGAAAGTACTATTAAGGAGGGATTACGTCTGGTTAGAGTTATTACGTAGTACGATTATGTACTACGACAAAGAATATAATTTATTTATATATTTATTATAAGTTGAATAAATAAATTGCTTATTTTTGTATTGATGATGATATCTCATCAATAAATAAATAAGTAAATTCCCACACCTGGGCTAAAATCACCTCTCCTTTTTTTACATTCCATTACATTAACAGCCTGTAAAGTTCCCACTGCTGAGCTAAGGCCTCCTCTCCATTTGAGGAGAAGGTTTTTGGAGCATATTCCACCACGCTGCTCCAATGCGGGTTGGTGGAATACATATTAGACACATGCAGGTTTCCTCAAGATGTTCTCCTTCACCGCCGAGCACGAGATGAATTATAAACACAAATTAAGCACATGAAAATTCAGTAGTGCTTGTCTGGGTTTGAACCCGAAATCATCGGTTAAGATGCACGTGTTCTATAACCACTGGGTCATCTCGGCTACAAACTCTCCTTTCCGGCACTTCAAATCCAAATCCACCTTCTCTCTAAAGATTTATGTATACAAGTGTCAACTTTTCATTTAATACATGCAAGGTTTTTCATTAGGTTTTCCTTCACCACCCGATTAGTAATGAACACAGCCTAAACACATAAAAATTCGGTTGTGCTTGAACCATCAATCATCAGCTAAGATTGACGAGTTCTTACCACTGGATCATATCGCCTCAAATATAACAATGATATAAAATCTTAGTTGTGGCACGAGGCATCACTCTCATTTTAGGGGTTGGTTGTCAGCTGTTAGACAAAAATATTCCTTCCTTATACCCTTCCTTGAGATACAAGCTTGTTTTATACTAAATTTATACAATTTCTGTACAGTGGTTTGACAATGACAGAGCAACAGACAGATAGACATACTTTCGCATTTAAAATATATAAGTATTGATTTTGTTTCGATCTAACGAATGAACATAAAATTACCGTTCACTTATTCCCTTTACTTAAAGTAAATCCATTCTCTGTGCCAGCATGTTGGAAAACGGCATAAGGGTTCTTCTGTGTGTGTAATCGCGCCGTAACTCCGTACAAGTCAAGCCAGTACTAAGGTTTACCGCGTTTATTCATATCCGCAACGAGTTAATATAAATTTTGTTGTGTCGATGTTTAATTTAGATATTCGAAGTTATTAAAGGTTAAGGTTGAAATGTGCTACGTGAGGAATGACATAACTAATCTCTTATTCGATGGTGAAATTGTGTAAATACCGGAGCCGAGTGGCGAAGTAAGCTCTAAGCGTGCTCCTTTCTATAGCAGATGTAGTGCGATCAACTCTATTGCTCCACTATTTTAAATGCACTATAGAAGTTTATTCCATCTTAAATTATTCTGTAGGTGATATATATTTTTTTCCTTATTTAATTTTGGGACTTTTCTCCTACACAGGAACGTCAGTCCCATAGGTGAAATCGAAACTTTGAACTTTAATTCGAATTAAATTATTAGCTAAAATTATAATTATATTTATCTTAAAATTGCTCGACAACACAAAAACATCCTTACCTTAATATCACGCATAATCGAATCGATTTCAATTAATTATATTTGATTGATGAAAATAATCTAAATTCGATTTTATTATCGTAAGAGACGAATTTTATTCGATTAAAAGCAATAAATTATACAACTCGTAACCGCGCAAAGATTATGTTAGAATAAGCGGTTTCAAATTAATTAAAAGTAGTAAATAATATGTACTACGGTTTTAATGATCTAATAAAATTTTTAATTAAATATGCATATTATAATGTTAATTAATTGATTCTTCTGATTTCCATCGCCTTGTTATTTCCTATTAGTGTTTTACGAACGTTAAACATAGTTGTTAGTTTTGTAGAATTCAATATCAATTTGAATTTGAATAAATGAATATTACTGAATTTACCAACCCGCATTGGAGCAGCGTGGTGGAATATGCTCCATACCTTCTCCTCAACGGGAGAGGAGGCCTTAGCCCAGCAGTGGGAAATTTACAGGCTGATTATGTTTATGATTATACTGAATTTATAGGACACAATTATAAAAAAGTATAAAACAATTAAAAAAATAAATAAATAAAGAATATATTACTTAATCTACAAAAAAAAAAAACAAACAATGATAGTTAACGTGTCCTAAATAGGTGTACCATTCAGCTTCCAAGTTGGGTTCCAAGAACCCAACGCTGATTTTCAATGGTACCCTAGGTGGTTATGACGGCACGGTAGCATGCGAAAGCGATCCCGTGGCGCTCACCGATGAGACGGAGAGGGTACCGCTGGTTTTTTAGTGGGTATTCCGGTGTGATTGTTGTTTCCGCCAACATCTTGGGCACCGGCAAGTCCCACATATCCCTACACTTCCACGTGGGGGAAACGCGTATGGTTTCGGCCACTGTGACTATTCTCAAGGGAGCAGTCTGTGCAAACACAAGTGTACGATCTTAGTACCCTTAGTCTCATAATTGTAAGAGATGGAAAATCTAATATGACTGGAAGTCGCTTTACGTGCATTCCGAGTTATAGAATAGTAAAAACTTTCATACTCGGGTCTGTTACTGAGAGTTCTTCAATATAAAACACTTAAAAATTCTTTATTGGCTCGGCAAATGTTGGTTCAAATCAAGATTTGTTCGTTACGATTTTTTTTTTATTATGTTAGAGGTGGCAAACGAGCTCACCTGATGGAAAGTGACTACCACCGCCCATGGACATCTGCAACACCAGGGGGCTTGCGTTGCCGGCCTTTCAGGAAGGAGTACGCTCTTTTCTTGAAGGTTCTCAAGTCGTATCGGTTCGGAAAAACCGCCGGCTAAAGCTGGTTCCACAGAGTGGTTGTGAGAGGCAGAAAATGTCTTAAAAATCGCGCTGTTGTGGATTTTCGCACATCTAGGTGGTGCGGATGATATTTGGAATTTTGACGAGATGTCTGAAGATGAAATTCAGCAGCCGGGATTAATCCGAACAATTCCTCGGAACATTCCCCGTGATAAATTCTGTAGAAGATGCAGAGCGATCCAACATCTCTACGCAAAGCCAAACGATCAAGCAGATCGGAAAGAGCTTGATCGTCGATAATTCGAGCCGCTCTACGTTGGATACGGATCAAATGGAAGGAGCTGGTACTGGGGAGCACTCAGTCGTCCGCATAGCAGTAAATGTTACTGATTTGCAACAAGTCATTGACATGCAGAATTTTTTTAATTAATATTTGTTTGTTGAATCATCAACAATCGTACGTAATAATTCAGTAACCGTAGAACGCAAATTATATTTAGTTTTTTTGTAAATACTTAACATAAAAGAGATACTGACAATAGTCTTCCCTCATATTTTTTCAATTAGTATAATAAAGTTAAAAATACTTTCAGAGCAAACGTTGGCTTTACGAAGCCACTTTAAAAAATACTATAAAATGCAGTTCTTTACTTTTGCTTGAAAATTATACGAAAGAATTAAGAAGACATGCCTACGGTAACATACGGCTCACAGAATTATTTATATAAATGTTTTCAGACAAATTAATTTTTTTTTTCGAGAACAGTTATATTTGATACCCACTAAATAATATCAGGTTAGTAAATAGTTACAAAAGCAGAAAATAGAATTATCTATTTCTTATTAATTAAATCTGAAAGATTTTAAAATATTTCACTAATAACATTTAAAATCACTTAATCAAATAAAAGTCTGTTACGATTTTCAAACATTGTACGGTGGCCAATCGGAGCAAGTACTGTTGAGATCTTTGTTTGTAATTCATTTATCGGTGAAATAAAACCTTATTTTATAATCATACGATATAAGCTTAAATATTTTTTTCGCATAAAATACATATAATGTCCATATATTTCTAATGTAAAACTCGAGACGCATAAATAATATGTCGGTCGTTGCAAGGCGTATCTTGTGCACGTGAAACTCATAACATTCATAAAATGATTACGTGAGAAGAACTAAGTCTCTCGGTGGCTACACAGCGAGTTTTCCAGCAAGCGCCACAGTGACTTTACTTTGCTTATTCTAAGAAACAATATTGCAAAATCTTTTAACACAGTGTCGATTTTTAACATCTTATGTAATTGAGATAAAACATAACCTATTTATGTATATGCTACACTATAATTTATTTGTGATAAAGATGTATTGTAATGACAATTATAGGTTCGAGACTGTGTTTGTGTGTTCTTAATTTAAGTTTATAATGTATCTAGTCGTCGGTGGTGACGTAAAACTTCGTACATGTAGCGGATGAAAGACTACCACATGTGTGTGGCAATCCGCATTCAAAGGTGGTCAAATAATCTACGACCTACATTTAAAAAGGGCATAAAATAACTTTAATATATAACGTTTAAACTCGAAAACCTCTAAAATTACACATGAAAATATTTACGTCTAAACTTGAACGGTGATTTAATTTAGTATTCATTAAATTATATAAATGACATGTTTTATATTAATTATCTCGCCTGTTAAATAACTTTTAATAACACTTTACCGAAATTTACAGCTATTTTCATTAAAATATAATTTAATTATTTGACCGCACATCCCGACAATTTTGTGCTTTATTCAGTAATTAATGCGATATAATTAAAATAAAAGGATTACCTTTGTACGATACAATAAAAACACTATTTAAAGTATATCATTAACATTTATATAATATATTATCACGCCTCTTATCATAATAATAAATGTGAAAGGTTTTGTGATTGAATGAATGAATGGAATGAATTTATTTATTGAAGTTTATTCGATCACAATTGAATGGTTCGAGCGTGGATTCTCATTAAACACATAGAATTCGATTATAAAATTGATTAAAATAAAAATCGGATAATATCGGTGTCTTAATATTTCATTGTTTCTTTAGTTTTTAATTAAATTGGTGCTGTTGTGTGTGTCAAATTTGCTCCTCTTCGTCGGTGAATCTGTGACAGGTTTTCTGATTCTAAAACAAAAGTAAAGCTCAAATTTCTATCAAGGCGGTCACAGCGGACGACATTCGTTTAGACAATATAAAATGTATGAGTCGATGTATTATTAACTTTAGATAAAAAATAGTCTAGTCAATGGGCGACATGTTAGTAAGTGGTCACCACCGCTTATATAAATAATCGCTGTAAGAAATATTAACCATTCCTTACATCACCACCAAACAAAGCCAACATATTGTGTCCTAAGTGCACGTAGTTACAGTTATTTTGTTACCTTATTAACATTGAAATAAAAAAACACTTCTCCCATATTAATCATTAAAGTCCAGTCGTATAATAACTACGTTTTTACATGACGTCATTATGAAAAGTATATAATCATAGCCATTATATTTGCTATATATACGCGACGTTTTTATCGCAAAGTGTTTGATACAAATTTAACTGTGTGATAATGTACTTTTTATGTTAATTATGTAATTAAACAGTGACGTTGATAATAATATAATAGAGCTTACTAATTAGCTGAATTGGATGTGAATCACGCTTTGGTTGAGTTAATAAGAGATTAAAATGTAATTATTTCATTAACATATGTAACAAAATGCTGATTTATATATTAGCGTTGGATAAAAGTAGATTCTTTTTTTTTATATTATGAATGGGTATTACGTAATCATGTTAATATTGTTGATATGTTGTATGTGACATACTTTTTTAGGTTATGTAGGTAGATTGATTAGCAAGAACGAGTCCTAATGGTAAGTGGTCACCGCTGCCCATAGACGTTGGTGCAGTAAGAAATATGTATGTCTCATATTACGAGATCAACCTAGGAAACTAAGATAATGTCTTTCGTGCCTACAGTTACACTGGCTCACTCACCTTTCAAACCGGAACAACACAATACTAAGTACCTTAGCCCTACTGATACTAGCCCAAGTACGTATGTGTAAACATATAATAGTCTAGTTTTCGCCTATGGTTTTACTCGCAGGAGGGGTTGGGTACGTTATATTATTTTTAGTATCGCCAAAAACGTGTATGCGAAATTTCATGATGATCAAGTTGAGTTCATTAGTTTAGACGTGAAATTGTAATAAACGAAAACTGTCGTTTGTTTTTAATCCGTTGTTAACTTACAGTTTGAACTTACAAAGGATACGTACTTTATTTTAATACAGTTTATAGAATTAATGAACTGCCTTATTTTTTGCATACACCATAATATAGAAGAAAAAAATACAAAGGCACATACACAGCGGTTAAAAAATAAGGCCGCGTATGAAAAAAATAAATCAAAAAGTCATAGCCTTTCACGTTACAAACATTGACGGCGTCTCTTTTGTTTCTACCCTCATTTAACTGCAAGACCGTCTCAGAATCTACTCCATTAAGCAAAAAATTAAAGAATATAAAATGAGAATAAAAAACCAAATTAAAAGCCGAGACTAGCGTCCCGGCTATTCAAGCGCGTATAAAAGTGTTTAATTAAACTGTTGTTATTGATGGGGGTCGCCACTAGATGGCGTTTAATCAACAGCTCGCTCCTTTCAACTTTGTTTTTTATTTCGGCTTGATTGTGAGAGTTACGATGAAGCTGAGACTGTCTACTTGAATGCTTTATGCAGTTTAAGGCCTAAGGACTTTTGTTATAAAATTATTTGTTGATTTGTATTGTAATAAAATGATCAATTTTGGTATGTAATCGTTTCATACATTTTATTAATAATCGATACAAAATAAAATCGATTTTAAGAAACAGTGAAAGTAAAACAATTTAATAGTAATAATAGGAATAAAATAATGAAACGTTACCAAGCTGCGGAGCGTAATACGCGAATAATGTTTTTGTTCCTCGAGTATTGGTAGGGCTTTGTGCAATCCCGTCGAAGTAGGTACCACCTAATTTACCACCTTAATATTGTGGTGTTCCGGCTTGCAAAACTGATTAAGGCAGTGTAACTAGTGTAACTACAAGTGCAATGGACATCAAATCTTTGCTACCAATGTTGGTGAAAAGATGGTAGTAAAAGAAATGGTTAATATTTACTGCAGTCACAAAGTCTATGACTACGAAATATATACAATATGTTGACGTCTGTTTTTCACCAGCTAGCTTATGATCTAAATCGTTTGCAAATCGTTTTTGACTAATTGCATTTGTGGTAAGAAAGTCTATTCAATTTTTTTTACGAATTATTAAACAAACTGAAACTGGAGCTGACAACAAAATCAGCCCCATAAACATTGATGTATGACTAAGAGGAGCTGTCAATTTTTATAAGGATAGCGCAGATGCCAGAATCCTTTATATTATCACTAAAGTTAGTGGTGTTGGTCGTTTCTTAAATATTTGGACGATAACATAAGTTGTAAACAGCATTAAAACTTGAAAACAACAAAAGTCGTCAAAAACTGCACAAACTGTTGTCGGCAATAGCATCATTTGATGGCTGGCAGCTGCCACTAACAAAGCCTGCGGCACTATTTAGGACTCACTCGGGCAATTGTCGATGCACCACAACTATTAGATGAATATTTTCAAAATAAAATAGATAATAGAATCCAATATATCATACCTTAGGCTCATAAAATAGTATCATGACATATTGGGTAATTAACATAATATACTTGTACAAATAAGCTAGGATATACGTTATTCGATCAGGCGGTACCGATATTTTTTTCCCGCGCTGATCCCACACCCCTGTGTCCTTGTAGTATGAAGAAAAGTGTCTCAGGTCTATTCAGCACAGCGTCTCACACTGATTTATAAGGATCATTAGGATTCCATTGCGATTAAAAAAATACGAAAAGTTATTGCAAAAACAAGCCAAAAGTTTAAGTCGTGTTATTTACAATTTTTGTCACTAAAACAACAACTTATTTTTGTTAGTTTAATGAATAATTACATAAGCAGAGGGTACTTTGTTTATGTATTTCTATACTACTTTAAAATATTCTATTTTTAGGCTTTTTCAATGCCGATTACTGTGAAAAAAGGTTTTAATACAACGCAAGTGAGTTAACAATAAATGTTATTTAGCGGGTGTACAGTTAAACAATGCTGTCTTATTCTTTCAAATGACAAATCAATGCCGACGAGAAAGAGAAATTACAAAACAGTATTTAAATAAACAGCCGCTAAGTTTATAAGTTTTGTAATAAGACATATGTCAAGAGAGATATAGCTCTTGTCATATGTCTTATTACAAAGGAAAGGAGTTCTTAGTTTTAATTTCAATTTCTTTACCGAAAAGCCAGCCTTTACGAGTTAGAGCACCGTTTCACAATGACTGTATTTGCACAAGAATGTAATTGAAATGTCAACATTAATTTGTAACTTTGTTTTAAGACAGCGCCGCCTTAAGCCGAGCGTTAGTAAGAATGCACTTCCATTAATTTAAATTATTTTGCGGGGCTGATGTAATTTGTTGCGGATTTAATCTTAATTTGCACCTTTCCACCGTAATTTGGGTAGAAATGTGTTTACAATGTATTTTATAGAAACGAGTAGGGATCTTTTTGAGTTAGGAATCTCGTAGGGAATATCTTTGTACCTATTCACTTGTTTAACCCTAGTTTACGAACCATCGTCGATTCGACGACGCGGTTTTAAAAAAATCTTGCTAAATTTTGTGCGCGCGATCGCACTTCTTCCATACTCTAGCTAATCTCAGTTGACCCGTTGCCCTCGCGACGGACGCTAATGTTTTGTACGCAGGTGGGCCGTGAGCGCCATACCAGCAACCATGGCTCGTCGAACGGTCGACGAAGGATGAAACGGACAACATGAAGATGTATCTATTTTGACCTAACAGGAACATTCCGGTCAAGATGTTCAGGCAAGTAGTGACACATCTCCCGTTCAGTCTATTGAAGACTCTACACCTAGCTCTTCAGTGCAATACAGCGATTTAATAGGACTACCATCGCGTACAATTCTTTATGGGAAAGACAAACACAAATGGTCATCACTAAAGTCAAGTTCACGAAGCAGAATAGCTTCAACAAACATTGTTAATATTAAATCTGGACCTACTCGCTCGTATAAAAATGAATTAGACCCTCTCCAATGCTTTTATTACCGATGATATGATTGACATTATTGTGACCCAGACTAATGCAGAGATAGAAGTAAAATCTCAAAAATACAAAAATATAAAAACTACTCAGAGACCGACAGATTATAATGAAATAAAAGCTTTTATTGGCGTACTTATATTATCTGCAGTTATGAAAGATAATCATTTACCAAAAGGGAGTTATTTGACGTAAAATTTTGTGGAAATCGGTACCGAAGTACGATGTCTTGTGAGAGGTTTGATTTCCTAATAAAGTGCCTCAGATTCGACGACAAATCTACGCGACAAGAATGGAAACTGGGCGTTGTTTTCGCTCTGTTTCGAGATTTATGGAATATGTTCATAACTAAATGTAGAGAGAACTACAGACCCAGTTGCTATCTTACCATTGATGAAGAATTACTGAGTTTTAGAGGAAGATGTTCCTTTCGCGTTTATATACCTAATAAATCAAATAAACATGGTATAAAAATCGTGATGTTGATGCTGAGCCCTATCTGGGTTCTTTTACTAAAACAAAGGGGTCACCGCTCGGAGAATATTTTGTGAAAGAATTGACACGCACTGTTCATGGCACTAATAGAAAGATTACCATGGATAATTGGTTAAATTCACTGCCACTTGCCAAAAGTTTATTGGATAAGCCATATAAGCTAACAGTAACAGGAATTTTAAGAGCAAATAAAAGAGAAATACCTATGGAATTACAAAATGGCTACACGAGAAGAACTGGAACAGCTATGTTTTGTTATAATAATGAACTTACGCTGCTTTCCTATAAACCAAAACCCCAAAAAGTAGTATTTTTACTATCTACACGTGATGAGGAAGGAACGATGAATGAAAATACTAAAAAGCCTACAATGATTGAATTTTATAATGAGACTAAAGGAGGGGTAGATACTTTGGACCATATGTATGCTCCTGCTTCTTGTAGCCGGAAGATACGGCGCTGGCCGTTGTGCATTTTTTATGGGATGCTCAATATTGCACTTATAAATAGTTACGTTATTTACGTATCTAATACTATAGGGGCTAACAAAAAACCTTTATCAAAGCGTAATTACTTAAAAGACCTGCATCACAAACTAATAGAATCCCACCAAATAAAAAGGTTGGCGCTTCCAATGCTCCAACTACTTTGCGGGATTCAATTACACAAATTTTAAACATGCCAAGTAGTAGTACTCCGAAATTCACAATAGAGACCGAACAAAATAATGCAGCTGATTTACCTCCTGTACAAAAAAAAAGGAAAATATGTGCCTTATGTCCCTCCACAAAGGGACATTTAATTATCATTAAATTAAAAATAAAAATATATATATTTTATTTGAATAACACCTTTTAATCACCATTATTAAATATCGTAATGGAAATGACGAAGGTTAGTAATAAGCGTCGAAAAATAAGGTTAGTGATCTAGGGTTTAGAATTTACTGGCTGGTTATTCGAAAGGCCTATTAAGATTAATATCATAAACAATATTATTATAAAAATCAAAGCATTTTTTAAGATTGTAAGCTATGTGTTCATGATCCTAGTTTTTATGTTTTTCAGCTGAGGTAATAAAAGAGCCATCTAAACACGTCGTTATTAAGAGCTAACCAACGAAAATCAGAATTTAGCATCAAATGGTATGATGATGAGATGAGAAACAAACCCACCATTAAAACCTTTCCCAAGACGAGTAATTAACTAACCGTTAAGTTTATTTTATTGCATTAGTATAAAATATACTGGAGGTCTATTTTATTAACTTATAACGACTATAATACATTCCCAATTCTATACCGATACAACTTTGACTATTCCTTACAAAAACCAGCCCGAGGGGAAATTCTGCTAATTTATATCGATTTTGATGCGATCACAATTATACTCCGATCCTGATTAAGTGAATATTTGTTAGTAGAATTAGTACCCTGACTTTCTATACACGTGCGAAAGCTTAACAGAAAGTCTTAAAGAAAAGCATCGCATTGTACAAAAATAACATTGAAAAATATAGCCGTGAAAACTCACTAGTTGGAACACGTGAATCTTAATCGACTATTGCATATTTAAACCCTGCCACTACCACGAAGGTTTCATATATTTAATATATTTTTTATAATTCTCGTGCTAGTTGTGAATGACGTCATCTTGAAGCAAATGTTATTTCTCTGAATCAATTCAGCCACGCGTATGAAATCCGACGTGCCAGGATTCATTGGAACATGGTGGTATAACCTTATGTAGTAAGGAGGAATTGGTCGACTGATATGACAGTTACTGGATTACCATTTAATCATAATTTTTAACTTCAATAATAGTCACTTCTCTAAAAGATTTGTAACGAATACTAAGTTATGCGTTACATATTATTCATTTGTTGATTTATTTTCACTTGTAGTATTTTTTTAATCATTATAAAATGAATTTTTATCTGAATGGTTGCGTTTCTTTTCATTTTTAATCTATATCACAATATAAATGTATCGACTTTATATCGAAGCCAGTATAACATTTATTTATTAAAGTTTTCATAGTTACGGGTATTCAGTTATTGCCATTAAAATGGACACACACTCACATTTGCGAGCTCTTATAAATGGTTTCAATTTATTTGATACAGAAAAATGAATAGGATACCAAGAGGAATGTTTTGAAATCGTTTTATTATTTATTCGGATATAATATATGTATGTGGTGTATTTATTAAGTGTGGAAGATAATTCTTCTCCTGATTAGATGGCTTAGAGGTTTTTGCAAGCTTCTGCTAAGCTTGGTAGTTTTATCTTCATCTCAACTTTTTTGAACAGTTTCACTCAAAACTTAGAGATTTCGTCACGATATTTCTAGGTAGGTAGATCACTTATAAATACAATCTAAGTGCATAAAAACTCCGTAGTGAACCTTTCTTCTATAAGGTAATATTGGATTATAAATTCATATGTAATATTTAATATTCAAAGAAATGTATGGCTTTATTTGGCTATCAAAATAGAATAAACTAAAAGTCGTTGAATTACTGACCTAATATTATGTCCCACTTGGAAATATCTTCAGGTTCCCGAAAATTTAAACTCAAATGCAATTCTATCTGTATCTATATATATACATCAAATAAAAAATAAACATTTTCAATAGTTTTTGGTCCCTAATAGTGAAATCATATATATATATATATAAGCATATATTATCACAGATATTTTATTATTTGGCCTAGATTTTAGATTGACCATCTATTGACCATCTATTGACTTAGAACTTAATATATCATTATATAAACAATTCATTTATATTATGTAAGTATAAATTGTATTATATGGTTTTGATTTTAAACACTTATTCACGTCGTTTGTTTCGTTTCAGATCGTTAAGACCGAGATCCGAATCTTTGGTAACAGTTCAGAATAAGTGTTAAGGATATGACAAATGTTACACTCGCTTGCCTCGAAAAGGACGTAAGCGCCTGGCGTCTGATCTCATCGGTAGTGGCAGATTGCTACTTGAACGACAAGTGTGATGAAATAGACTAACATCTGCGTCTACACATACATTTATACTTCAATACGTTCTGCAAAGTTTGTTAGTAACTGTTGGGCGTAGTCACCACACATGCAGAAATCAGGTAAGGTCTTGATAGAGTCGAAGTCAGAAAAAACAAACTACATTTCTGTATAAATTTAAATGTGATAATGTCAATAGAAGCTAAAAAAAAATAGCAGAATATTGTTATGTACTTTAAGTTAAATTTAAAATTGCATCAATAATAGGTTTTAAAAATGAAATGTGTTTCGTGAACATACTACGTACGTTTTATATGGTACATTGAGAAATGAAAAGTTTTTCGGTGCTAAGCAGCTAAACCAAATATTGAATTGCACATATTAATGAAATATTTAATGTCTTAGTCATAAGTATTTCGAGGTCTACATTTTTTGAATTTAGAACAAAAACAAACGTTATTGCTTTTGTTTAAGCAAATATGTCTAACAAAAAATCATTAGCCGCGTCGCACACAACTTAATACGACGTGTTGACATGCGATATTTCTCTTATTATAACTATACAAGCTATCGGCTTCGCAATAAAAAAGCTAGGGCTGCACATACAAATAAAATTTTGTTTTATTATACACTAAAAAATCGTATATCGTATAGAGATCAAATAAATCTTATAAAAAGGCTATCATATCGCTTAAGGAGCGATCTCTTCCAGACAACCTTCGGGTAACTTCAAGTTTAATAAACCTGAGGACACTTATTTATATTCGTTCAAATAATTATCCCAATTTTAATCATACACATTAAACAATACTTTTTTTTTTTAAATACATAGGGAGGAAGGCCGCATTAAAATACAAAGAGTCACTAAATGAAATGTAGCACACAAACATACGGACCTGAATTGTGATTTATACTATTTAAACGCTGGTTCTACTCATGTGTTCGCTTCCGTACATTATGAAAAAGTACAAAAATACCCTATGTTAGTTGAGCCTTCGATTCGGAAATATCATATCCATAAAAAAAAATAACTTTAACCGGAAACTCAGTTGCGAAACAAAGTCTCGTTATATCTAGCCTTAATAATTCAGTGATTCTATAAGAGAAACATAGTTTTATTCTTTTAAGAGTGAATATACTCGTATCTAGAATTTCAACAACATTATTTACAAAAGTAGTTGAAATTAAACTGCTTTAAAAAGAATTTGAATTTTTGGCATCGTCAATCGTATTATACGTTTGTTTCAAAAGTAAACTTTGCTATAGTTGTTTATGTAGATAGCATCGTATACATTATACGTCTCGTTTCATGTGTGTGCGTGTGGTTGCGGGAGTATTAAACTGCGCTGCGGTGTTTCTGTTCCGACATTAATTTCGTAATTAAGTGAACGATTTAATCGAACGTTTAATTCGTTTGCCGCTGCCCGACGGATTTCTTATTATTATTTTGTATTCAATATACATTCATTCAATCATTGGTTTAACGAGAAATCATTAACGATGAGAACCAATTGATTACATTAATTTGAAATATTGTAATTGATTTTAACCAATCATTAAAATCCATATTGCTTCAAAAATTTATTTTATTATGTTCTTCTGGCTGTTATTTCCGGTGTAGAGAAAGACTTTTCAAAGGAGTCTAGTCAACTGTACATAGTACGTCACAGTTCAGATGTGTGTGCAAATACAGGTGAGCAGGATACGAATAATCTTCCCTATTCCTCATAATTCTATCCTTTTAATCCGACACAGCTAGAGAGTGTACAGCTGTAGGTTCAACGGCTAGAAGTGCTTTACGAATACAAACGAAACCGCACTATACACATTGCTTCTAGGCACTCCAGTTGCTGGAATTTTTGAATAGAACAAGCTAGTACAGTTTTGTCACCCGACACATGATTTGCCTAGCCACATTTTTTTTACAGGTGTTTTCTAAATGCACATATCCGGATCCTGGGAGGGAAGTAAAATATTACGCAACACATCCATCCATAATTTAAAAGCGTGAGATAATTTAATAGCCTACAAGTGAGATCAGTCTTTTCCTGTTTCCATTTGCAGTTTTCTTCTGGATCATGATTTAGGTCGTTGGCTAGGCACTACACAAACGAGGTAGTCTAGCTATGATCATAATATATAAAAACCCGCAAATTCTCACTGCTGTATCTTATAATTATCAACCTTAGAAAAAGGTGATAATATTATATTTAACGTTTTACCGCCGTTTTTCAAATGATGTGTATAAAAATAGAAAGTGTTATTAGTGGATACGCAACAGCATTCGTAATAATAGCTCAAGCACATGCAAATGTCGACGTGTTTCACAATCACGTATCAATTTCGTTATTTTATTTACCATCCCAGATATATTGTCAAGGTAATATAAACTTTATTCACAACATAAACCTTATTATTCGGTGAATTATTCATTAACGATGCTATCAAAATGAGATTAGAGTCGTTAGAATATAATAACTGAAGGTATGCACTTGCTCTCGCGTCGAACGAAATGATTGCCATAATAAACACGAATCATAATATGCCGAATATACGTTGACGTGGTCCACTAGCTCAATTAGTAATGTAAAGGATTATGACCCCTAGTATCATTGTAATAGGATATAAATCATATTTGTTCATTCTTGTATAACCTTCACATCAATTTAGTACGAACCTGTCAATAATAGCGCTGGCCTTTGCTCTTTGGTATTGTAAAGATTTCACCTTTAAGTGTTTAATAAACCTACGTCGTGTTCCAAATAATACAAAAATTATGACTCCCTGTGAGAAAGTAACGCTATAGGATATTATTAGTTTCAAAAAGTATTAACAACCTATATTTTACTCTGGAACGTGTTTTATATTTATAGTACAGTAGATTTTAGATGCAATCACGTATGGAAGAGCCGAGATGACCTACTGGTTACAAGACTTGAATCATTATGATTGATGATGATTCTTAGTTCGAACCCATTGCGAGCACACTGAAGTATTCATAATTCATCTCATGCTCAACAGAAAAGTAAAACATCGTGAGGAAACCTGTACGTTGTGGATGAAAATCTGGCTCGTGTATCCACCAATCCGAATTGGAGTAGGTTGGAGCAAGTTAGTAGGGGGAATAATGCCCAAACCTGCCAAGGAATGCCAAGGGCTAAACCTAACAGCGAACTACTTATAGGCTATTACTCCTGACAATCTATTATAACTTGATTTTTTTTTAAACTAAAAATAATAAGAATATATAAAATAAATTAATCCTACTAATGCAAAATAAAATTAAAATAAATGTTTATAGTAGAATCAAGCGACTCTTACGCGTTGTAGCGCCACGATAAACAACATTAATAGACCTAGGTCAGATAACGAACAGGCCTAAAGCTTAGAGCACACGTGTACATGCCACGGCGGTGTTACGTTCTATAGCAACAATAATTTAACGTCAGTAGCACTTGCATTGAAACCACACTACAATTTAAGACCTATGCAATAAGGGGACCGGCATTGTCTGCTGTCTCGTGGTACCCGCATCTATGCAACGCGCTTTATGTAAGCCTTAATCTAGTTTCAGTGCCTTTAAAATATTTATCTTGCATATTCGCTGTCAAATGTCACAGCGCTTGAAGTTTCACGGGCGTGGCTTTTATGGCGCTGTAATTTTTATTTTTCACGTATATATAAAAAGAGAATAAACGCGAAAGTGTTGCGTGTCGCGTACTAAATTCGCCTTCAATTTTCGTCCTATTAAAACACATTTGACATTAAAACGAGATGTGTTTTGAATGCCAAGTGGCTTGAATGCGTCAATCTTAATCTAAGATTACAAGTGCAAATCCGGACACAGACCAATTAGTTTTCATGTTTTCAATTTGTGTTTATAAATAAATCTATTCACTTCCAGAAACGGTCATGATTTTGTATGAAATTAAAATTATGTAATTTAGCAGTAAGTTTTGCACAAAATAGTATAATTTGTATTTTTGACTGAGTCTTTGGTATATTACATATAAAGGCCTGGATCCCTGATTCAAATCCTGGTTCGGGACGATAAAAAATTATTGGTTTTTAACGAAAAATTCTTAGCAAATAGCCTGGAGTCTGATAATGGGATATGTGTATTCCCATGCTTCGGAAAGTACGTAGCAGTTGATCCTGAGCCTGAATCCTTTCCGGTCGTATCGGATTTGCCGTCCCATCGGACTATGAGAGTGAGGAAATAGAGAGTGCACCTGGGTTTGTTTACATATTTGTGCACTATATATAATATGTTCGGCGTAGTCGGCTCGTCTCCCTTGAGATTAGCAGCCGTGACCGATATCGTGAACGACATAATTTTTATTTTTTGCTGTCTTTACTTTCACGCACACTAAGACATATTTTGAGCACGAGCGTCACTCACAAATATTAATGTGCACCGATAATAATAATTTAACGAGGAGCGAGTGAGACTCATACAAAGAAACATAAATGAACAATATTTTCGGGACATGTTTTTCTCGAATTCTTGGATTTCTAGGAATATTGATTCTAGGTATTTAACATCCACCACGTCTAATAATATTTTATTTAAAATTCTTATCCCATTACGAGTTAAATTTAATATTCGGATGCTTCAATTGTGACTTAATCAATGCCGTTTATACGTAGTACGTTGTAAATATTTTTCCGTACAAATGTGTTAAGTCATTTTTTCCAAAGCAATAAAAAACTATTCGTCAACATAAAGACACAAAAGTTGTCGTCACTATTGTTTGTTCGCGTTATTTACGATCGCTTTATTGTTCGAAATAAAGTCTCATTTGTACACGACACGAAACTACTGTCAGTTTAGGTTCGGCCATGTCATTTTTTACTAGACCTCGGTGGCTATGATTGAGTCACGCGAAAAAATACAACAACTCAACTGATTGGAAACTATTTTGTATGCTTTCATTTAAGTACTACTTTGTTTGTATGTGTAAATCTTGAAAATTTTTGAACATAAATTATGATGTGATAATTGTTATTATTTTCTTGGTGATAGGTCTTTGTGCAAGTCTGCCTGTCAAGATCCGTCCACCACCAAGCAGCAATACTTAGTATTGTTTTGTTTGAGCCAGTATAAATAACATCTTTGTTACCAAGGTTGGTGGCGATGTAAGGACTAAGAACTGATAAAACTTGCTATGCCTATACCAATGTCACATTTTTTTGGTGTCTGTAACAATATAATTTAATATACTACATATATGCAGTTTGTTTAGTGTATGGATTAGCAAAAGGCCTGTTTAATTATTATTTTTACTTATAATAACATAAATTACAAATAGAATTATTATTAATAAAGCAGCATGTTCAATGTATTTAAAATTATGTAACATAATCTAATTTATACTAATATCATAAATGCGAGAGTAACTCTGTGTGTCTGTCTATCTGTCTGTTGCTTTTTCATGGCCAAACTACTGGACCGAATTTGATGAAGTGCGAAACGAGATTTGGAGCGAAGCGAAATTTGACTCGAAGAAAGGACATTGGCTAATTTTTTATACCTAATACCATATGATCAATCCCTAAAAAGCGAGCGAAACCGCAGGTGACACCTAGTTTCATATAAAATCGCTTTTTGCGTTTTAATGAATCAAAAAAGAACAGTAGAGATACATAATTTAAATTTTAAAATTGAACCTGTGTTGAATAAAGTTTACAGCATTGTAAATCCTTAGATTTATATAAATTTAATAATAAAAATAAAATCAAAGATCTACCGTCAAACTATATATAGCTACGTACTGAACAAATAATCCCGTTTAAATATTCGACTCGTGTAGACCGGGGCTTAAATCTTTCAAAGCGCCTTATTCAAGAACCACTGAGTTTGATGAAATGGTATACCAGCGAAGCGAACCGTGTGGAGATGGTTCTATAAAAAACTCATAAAACTTCAAGGGAAGGAAATCAAGGGGTTGAATTCAAGGAGGAAAGTTTTCTTATTTAATATATATTTCACGAATTCTTTCATTTATAACAAGTGATCGTTTATTTTATATGTTTTATACGACGCTGAGTTTAACTTCCAAGTTAATAGATTATCATATCTGTAGTAATAAATGGGATGAGACGATTTTATTACCCAACCAAAAACATATTATTAAACCAATTTAAATAATACTTATACCATAAGTTTTATGTGTATTGGTTGGGATTTGGTATACATTATTCATTTATTTTTTATCATATAGTTCGGTGGGCGAAAAAATGGGCCAACTGTTGGCAAGTGGCCACCACTGTTCATATATATTGGCGCTGTACGAAATATTAACCATTCCTGACATCGCCAATGCACTACCAACCTTGGGGGGCTAAGGTATTACGTCCCTTGTGCCTGTAGTTGCACTGGCTCAGACACCTTTCAAACCGGTACACAACTATACTAAGAATTGCTATTTGGCGGTAGAATATTTGATGAGTGGGCGGTACCTACCCGAAGGGGCTTTCACAAAGCTCAACCACCAATTAAAGCAACATAATGCAATATAATTATTTTCAGTGGCTGCTTTGCGAGTCATTGTGTGATGTTATACAATTTCATTTCAAAATATCTTCATAATATTAGTATAGATTATTTTCGGTTATTCCGCTTGTCTAGGCGTTACTTGTTAATTCATTATTATTTAACGAAGAAAATGCTTTAGTTTTACGGATCAATCCGTAAATTTCGTAAACAGGCTGGTCCATTTTCACGCAGAGAAGGAATTGCGATCAAAGGACAAATGCTGCCAGCCTTCTTGCTAACATTCTGCGTGGTCATCGTTTGTCCACTATCCAGTAAAAGTCCAGTTGTTTTAATATATTATATATATATATATTAAGTCAAAACATGACTCCTAAGACGATATTTAGAAAGGGAGTACAACAAAGTTTGGGAATAAAAGAAATTTATTTAAAAAAAAGGTAATACCTACAACCCGACTTACCAGTATTTACTTTTTTTTTTTTAATTACCTCTATCTATACGTAAAATCGTCGAGTGTGTGAATGTGAAGTATCTTCCATTTTTAAACGTCGGCAATGTCAGAAATTCAAATCACTTCTTTCACCGCTAATGTACAACCTAATGATGTAACACGTTATGTCCCTTGTGCCTATAATTGGCTGACTCACAGTTAAAACCGGAACACATCAATAAAAGAGTATTCTTGTTTGCCGGTAATAATTGGCGGGTGGGTGGTACCCACCCAAACACCCAGCTACCACTTACAATACTTTATTGCATAATATCTACTTCTCATTCCAGATAATGAAATGTTTAAGGATATCGAAAAGACGTATTACGTAATTCGACGTCCAAGTAGGGATACAAATAAAACGCTTCGAATTCCGTACGTAGAAATAGCATTAACAGCAATCGAGCTAAACGATTAATTAATTAAGGCAATGAAATATACCTACATCTCTTTTAATTAAACATGTCGAGTTGATTCCATGAATGCGATATTGCGTCACTTGAGTTATAAACAATTGTTTTAATTGATGTTGATTTTTAGGTTTAATTTATTCATATAGCAAAAATGCAAATTGTTGATATCTTTGTTCTTGTGAGATGTGTGATTGTGTGATATAAAATATTTATAGCCTTACTTCGATCGTTGATTCGATAATCGAAAGAAGACCACATCGCTGTTTTACTAATCACCTCAATTTAATATCAGTTAAAGTCTATTATAGCTTTTTTTTTTAATTTTGTTATGTATAATTAAAGATAAATACATTATAATATGTTATGTTCATTATATAATTATATTACATATTGTTGAATTTTTTTTTTGTTGAAGTCTGAAATTTCCCTAAAAATAGTATCAACGTGTTCAATGTAGTATCGGCAAATTGTTTACGAGAATTTTTTTTGGGCATGAATATTATGTTAACAATGTATGTCTGTGTTTATGTGTATACACAAAGAAACTACTTACACAGATTATGTGTTCTAGTTAGTGTGAAATGTAGCATTATAGTAAAAATAAAGATACTAAAAAGGTAATGGATATAAACGAAGTTAATTCGTGAAGTAGAACGGCAAAGGTGCTCCCAGTCGCCTGACCACAAGTGCAGCTCTTTCAAAACGATCACAATCACATTTAAAACCCGAATATAATATATAACATTAATAAAATATGTACATCTCTATGCGGCCGAGAGAAATAACGCGACAAAATTAAAAAGGTTAGCAGTTAAAAAATAATTACGTAATATGTTTTGTTCACAAATATATCATTAATTATTTTAACAATTTTATTTATTACTAACAAAATATTTTAAAAGAAGAATTGTAATCCTGTCAAAATTCAATTTTCCATTTAAACGGCTATTCCTCGTGTTCAGTAATAACCACCTTATTTAGATAAACCCTTCGTCTTATTCTAGCGAACGGAGCGAAAAACTTTGCTCTTCAAGACAGTCATTAGGTACCCTCGTAATACGAGATCGTTGGTTCGAACCGCTCTTCAATCTCACCATAACTCTACACGTAAGAGGATTGCCTCTCCATAAGGATATCGCAACAAATTGACTGTAATTTTGTTTTTTCTTCTCACGAGCACAAATCTGAATAGATATCATGCTAACTTTAGGATACGTTCGCGGTTACCGATCACGAATGCGAGAAAATTGCTTATTTGAATCCATTTGGATAGTCCGTGTACATACTCTTTTATGCTTAGTCATTTGATATGAGACCTTTATGATTCTGAGGCGTGGGGAGATAAATTGCCATCTCGGCTATATTTATGTGTTAGTAAATTGTTCGATTTGCTTTTGATTTAAATTGTGTTCTATTTTTGAAAACATAAATTTATTCAATTATTTAAAAATATCATGCAGTAATAAAAATTGTATTGCTTGATGTATTTTTTATGACATTGTAAAGTTTGTTACTTATCGTATTTTAATTAAAAAATCAATTAATATGAAAAAATATATATACAAGTTAAAACACAAGCTGCTAAAAATTTTTACCCATAATTATGTTAGGATATGTTATTGATTACGTTTTAAAGTGTCCGCCATTTTGAAAAATGGTTTAAAAGTAATGAGAATGTTTTATGCATGAATCAATCTGCAAACAAGAATGTCCGAAATGGACGTCACTGATAAATGAATTGTCTGAGTTGAAACTTTTTTTTTAATTTTTCACATTTGTGATTGTACACTATATTTCTTGTGTACACTAGACAACTGATTGGATAATATATGCATGATAAATTTAAACTCTTCTCTCGTTCCGTTGAATCAAATATTTATATAATAAATATAGAGTTATATACATTTTTAGATTTTATTTTAAACGTTTTGCACTATTTTGTGCTAACAGTCGGATAGTACCTAGCTTAAACACACACATAAAATATGTGTCACTTCTATAGTTTGACGTGCCTCGTCGGTGCAAAACTCGCAACTGTCGTTTATCTTATAAATGTTATGCTAAAAAAATAAGTTCCGTCTGAAACAGATATTTCACAAAAAGAGTAAATATATTAGACATACAATGAACCGTTTGTTATACATTCCAATCGTTAGCTTTGTAATATTTTTCTATTAGTCACGACCTTTAACATTATATTGTCGGGTTGACAAGCATACTCCAATGTACGGTATCAAAGTACACGTGCGGTGCTGGAGTATAATGTAATACGGTGGCTTCCTTCAAGGCCAAAGGGATGTAACGTTTATACATACTGTTTGTTTGATCCGATTTTTTTTTTGAAATATCATGAAAATTGGTATACCTCAAATATTAATTTTAACAACTCTATAAATTGATTTACTGCTGTGAAATAAGCATAACATACTTTTTTATATAAAATAGATAGACGGACGGACGAATGGGCCAAGTGATGGTAAGTGTTCAAATCTGCCCCTTCCATAGCGCATTTGCGATCACCATAATTGGTAACTAAGATGTCCCATAAAATTGTTCCAACCCGAACACAATAATATTAACAGCCTGTAAATTTCCCACTGCTGGACTTAAGTCCTTCTCTCCCTTTGAGGAGAAGGATTGGAGAATTCGGGTTACAGCGGGTTAGACCATGTGGCAGAATTTCGTTGAAATTAGACACATGCAGGTCTCCTCGCGATGTTTTCCTTCACAGCCGAGTACGATTGAACCCGCAATCATCGTTTAAGATGCACGCGCTCTAACCACTGGGCCATCTCGGCTCTCACACAACAATACCAGGCCTTGCTATTTGGCTATAGAATATTTGATAACTTCACTAATTGTATGAATCCCGATATATTTTCTAATACAAACTTTTCTTACAAGGAATTCGGTATTGAAAATATTAAATACATCAATCAATACGTACATTAGATAAAATATGCCCATTAAAATTCAAAGCACACTGTCCTAGCTGTGGGATGAACGTAAACAAAACAGCCGAAGGGCGTTACATGTAAAAACTTCAAATGATCATTGTTCACATTAATTACACTTAAAAATAAACATGTAGTAGGCGAAGAATGACAGGGGTTCAACTAAACTGATGTGCCTCTAGGCTACTACGAATAATGAGTGCTATCAAATCTGAGCCCGCGTAATTACACCACAGAGAATTAGGAGCTTATACCGTGATTACTGATTATGTAACGTGATTATTATAAACTTATTACCAACATGATATAAAAATTCAAGTTTAAATATCGAATTTGAATTCCCAGTTCAAAGTGTGTTTCTTTTTTGATTCGATCTAAATTGATTTATTTTTAACTCGTTTTTATAGCGAGAAAGGTGTTCTTATCATTTCATAATGAAAGTTAATATAACTTGCTGCCGGGGAAAAGGCATTGAGACTGTTTACCGTTTTCTACTTTTAGTATTCATTTTTATTATTACAGCGTAATTTTATATAGAGGAGCGTTTAAAACAATTTACATTTTCAACGATAAAGTCTCGAAGATATTTTAATGAAAGCAAGATTTTCATAGTATATTTTTTACGTATTCATGATATTTTTTCGATATTCTACTCGCTGGATACATTTATTATCTACATTACAATGGATAGGAATTATGTCTAAGCGCTTCTAAATTTTTTTTAAATTGTATGAGAATAATGAACTTGTGAAACATATTTTATCTTAGTTACCGAGGTTATCCCAAGGTGGTACATTGACGATGCAGAGGATTTCTATTTCATGCATTTGTCTATGGGCGATGGTGACCACTTACCATCATTTGCTAGTTGGTTTACCTATTTAAAATGAAAATCCAAATATATTGCTTTAAGTTTTGATCAACTTGGTGGCAGGGCTTTGTGCAAGCCCGTATGGGTAGGTACCACCCACTCATCGGATATTCTACCGCCAAACAGCAATACTCAGTTTTGTTGTGTTCCAGTAGGTTAGTGAGCCAGTGTAACTACAGGCACAAGGGACGTAACATCTTGGTTCCCAAGGTTGGTGGCGCATTGGTGATGTAAGGAATGGTTAATATTTCTTACAACGCCATTTTATATGGGCGGTGGTGACCACTTACCATCAAGTGGCCCAATTGCTCGTCCACCTACCGATATCATAAAAATAATAGGCACCACCCACTCATCATGTATTCTACCGCCATGCAGCTATACTTTGTACTGTTGTGTTCCAGGTTGCAGGGTGAGCGATCCTTGGGAACTAAGATGTTAATATAACTTGTAGTACATCATAGTTACCAAAGTAGGTGGCACATTGGAAATGTACAAAATAATTAAAATTTCTTAAGGCGCCAATGTTTGTGAACGGTGTTGACCACATACCACCAAATGGCCGATTTCCCCGTCCACCTTACTATTTTATATCCAATCAGAAATCGATCCAGCTCCTTTTATTTCGAAACGAAAAACATACCACGTGTAAACAAGAGGTACAAAATACCATTCGTAATTTCAAAAGCGGCTTCTGCATCGCAACAAAACGACTATAAAGGTTAAGACCAACTTTATATGAAAGCTGAGTAATTGCTACCGTCATATGACTGTACAATAAACTTGCCAAGGAACAGTGCACACAGTAAATTCCGTTTTACGTCTTTGATTAGCTGCTTCTCGTGTTACATTGCGAGCTGTATTAATACGCAGCGGTTGTTATTCGTGCGTTTTACAAAATGTCCGGACCACCCTCTTGCTTTTATATTGCGTGTTTAATCTTGTTGTTACCGGATAATTGTGACGGCGATTGTAATATTTCGACATTTTGAAATCTGACTTGATTTATTATGAACTATATCCTTGCAATCCTTACAAATTTACGGTGGTATATCTTATGATATTAAATGAGCAATTCTAGTACATTATATTTGGAAACGACTCGAACGATGTAGCTCAATATGATGTAGATATTTAGATAAAGTTTTGCTTTTTAAATTTATCTACGTAAGTGTGTTTCCTGAAAAAAAACGCAAATAAACACTTCGTTTTTTTTACGCGGCTTACAGTACAGAGAACTGACAGAAGGAAACTTCATCACGAAAGGAAAAAGCATTACGACCCCTCCAGGGGGCCGTTTCCTCTTACTATTCTTATTGTTTACGGATTTTAAAAATAACTTTAACAATCAAACTATGTTAATTTATTTTATTGTGTCTGTTATTTAATTTATAATGGATGGAAATTGACACGTATATTAAGGTTACCGCTGTCTGTGCCTATGTATGCTTAGATCTTTAAAATGACACAACGGATTTTGATACGATTTCGTTTAATAGATAGATTGATTCAAGAGGAAGGTTTATATGTATACATGTACAATATAGTAGAGGAACACTGACAATTTAAGAGGTTTCTGAAGTGATGTCGTAAATGAACACATTTTTTGCGCTTACATTGCAAACGCTGGCTGAACCATAAGAGATAGATCAAAATAATGTAGCACAGTATTATACACCTTAAAAAAGTCTTCAAAAAAGTCCGTAATGGTATATGTCTATCACTTAGGGATAGACCGCAGCAATCATTTTTTATCCTTTACTTTTTACGAAAAATAACGGCTTATCTTAGAAGCGATTTAAGCAATACAGCATTAATCCTTATCCAATGAAGTATACTTATCCTTAAATACATTTTGCATTTATTATAAATCAATATGGCCATTTACAGCATGTAATTTAAATTAATATTTTCGAAGATATTACAGATTTAAAACGCAGGGTCATAGCGGTTTGTATTATCTTGTCTGAAAATCTGTGAACGTTGTGACATACTGTAGTATATTTAGTATCAGCATTGCAAACGTGCGAAGTCGGGGCGGGTCACCAGTATTATAATATAATAATGATATCATAAACACATCAACGTCTGCTTGATATATATGAAACATATAGACGTATGTATTACGACTAATAATCGTTACAAAATCTGATTGTACTTTTTTAAGCAAGGGATCAACTGATGCTCGACGCTATCATCATCTAGTGTTACTTATACTAAAATTATTATTACGCTTCCAACAATGATTAATTATCGTCTTTGTGTATCATTAAGCTGGTTCACTGACCTTTCGAACCTAATTACAGCGAAACGATTTTTGAACGTAAATATATGAGTTTTACTTAGATATCTTGGTATTGTTATGTTCCGGCTTGTAAGTTTATTGAGCCATGTAACTACAGGTACAAGGGACATATAATATTTGTTCCCAAGCGTGACGGTACTGAATGATTAATATTTCTTACAGCGGTAATGTCTATGGCCGGTGGTGACCAAGTGTTAAGTACTAATAATCATCACAATGTCACAGATGGCCCGATTTTTATCAGTCCGTCTAATGATCCAATTACAAAAATAGGTATTGCTGTTTCGCGGTAAAGTATTTCATTTTAGTGGTATTCCTGCTACGAAGGTACACCATCTCAACAGCAGTACCTCCTGTAATTACCAGTTCAAAAGCGCTAGAACTATATACATTGATAGGTCAGTAAATGACCTTTGTAAACTAGTATTCTAATCATTTAATTGAATTATTTTACCGATATTTTTTATAAAAATTATATATTTAAAAACAGTCAATCGTTATATATGATATGATTTTACTAAAAACAAAAAATATGAATCAAATCAAACTCATTTGTTCGATATAGAAGCGTTCCACTTACTTATTGATTGTCAAATGAAACGCTAACACCGGTTCGGAATAGAAAATATCCTGACCTCGGAAGAACCGGCGAAAGGAACTCAGCAGGTTCTTTTTATAATAATTACTATACCAGTGATACATCCGAAAGCCAGCAATAGTATTTGATGTGGGGCTTTGTGCAAGCCAGTCTCAATAGGTACCCGCTCATAATTTGTTCTACCGCTAAGGAGCAAAACTTTGTATTCAAATGTATGCATCAGGTGACCGATATATTATCTGTCTACCAATTTATTTTTTAATTTGACACGCATCCCCAATTAATACTACTGGTCCAAACCGAGATTTAAATCTTATAAGCTGTATCGACTCAGTATATTATTACAGTAAATGACAACTGATGAGCACCTATCAGATCATATTGCACGAGATAGAATGCCGATAAAAATATCAGTAGGTATAGAAGTCGAAAATTTAATTGGATTTACGACCTATAATTCTGTTCTCTGAATAGACTGACGAAAAAGTTAAATAATGACGCGGATTCGCTTCACTGCGAGACGTCCGACTGTAATAAATGATCTAAAAATACGATGTGATAATTTCAACGTATCTTATTATAAACCTATTATCGATTTGGCAAGCTTCGGAACGGTTATTATTCTAATTCGATTTTCAAATTTTGATGACATTTCTATAATTAAAATAAATGTTATTTTCGTAAAGGAATTCGAATATTGTTCCATAATATGTTTCGAAAATCGTCTTGTGTTATTATCGTTTCGTAAAATTATTATATATATAAAAACTATTTTAATTATATTGGGTTATTCTGTATGAAATAAAAATTCGAAACGCACCACAGAATACGATAGTCTTATGTTAAAAATGATATTATGCTATTTTAAGTATAGTCACTATAAATTTCAAAGGCTATAAATATCAAAACAGCGTATCACGTTAAGTCTATATTCAACATTTCACCACTAGAGATATGGAAAATACATTGTATTAATTTGAAATAAATAATTTAATAGCTTATATTAAGCTTTTAAATATAAGAAAAGTCGTGCTAAACTATAAACTAATTTAAATTTATGTAGATTGTAAAGTATCTTTGATCTATTAGAACTTGATTCACTAATAAATTAGAATATAAAAAAACGGGGTATTGTTAAAACATCCAATTCAAACGAAAAGTACATTCGTATTAAAAAAGTCGATACAATTCTGTCTTCGGACATAGCTGGATGACATTGCTGTACTTTGATTAATCGTTGCTACGATTGGATCGAACCCCCACTGACAACACAAATGGAATATCTAAGCCACTGTGCCGAAAAAGACCTTTTAATAACGAGCGCCAACTAATTTATCTAGCGTACCGTTAGAAAAAAAAATGTAAAGCAGGCCTCCTAAATTTCCCACAATTGGACAAAGCCTGACCACGCTGCTTCGTGGCGAATTGTTTTTTATGACATAGATGTATAGGCAGGTGGTCGGGTAAATGGGCCACTTGATGGTGAGTGGTCACCACTGCCCATAGACATTGGCGCCGTATGAAATCTTAAACATTCTTTTCATCGACAATGCACCACCAATCGTGGGAATTAAGATGTTATATCCCTTGTGCCTGTAGTTACACTGGCTCACTTACCCTTCATAACGAAACACAACAGCACTAAGTGTCTTTGCTTGGCGGTGGTTTATATCATGACGAGTGAATGGCGAATTATGATTTGATGCAAGTTATAAATTCCATAAATGCATATAAAATGTCCGTTTGAACTCTCTGCGTACGGTTAATATTCAAGTGTTCATCCACTACACTCTCTCAGCTGATGCGGTTAATATACGAAATGTATTACAGTATGTCTACAGTACTGTATTGTGTGGCAAGTAACATAAAATTTTAACTTGAGTAATAAAAACAGAGGTCTGGGAGTTCAATATGGCTTCACGATCGGTAGTACTGCAATGCGGATTACATTTTTTAATTACAGTATAATTCAATTTTATGCTATAAACTTCCTTAGCATTAAATTCTGTTGAAATATAATATTAATGTCATAGAGTAAATCATGCTTTGTTTATTATAAACAAAATATTTATTGTGAATGAATTTATCGATGTAGATAAAAAAAATACAATTAATATTAAGACATAAGCATATATTTTAGAAACAATATTTACTATCTGTGGCTTTTTTTAACATACGAAATTAACTTTTAAAAAAAATAAACAGCTAAAAATTTAACGTTTAAGTCAATATATCATTAAGATAATCAAAAGAAATTATTGAAAATCGAATCACGTATTTATAACAGAGTTAAAATAAGAATGCCCGCTAATAATTAATTACAAAATTAGTGTTATAATTTGTATAATCATAGGTATTACTAAAACATTACTTAAGAATCTGACACTGCCTGAAAACGCACACAAGTAGCCAGACCAAAAATAACGTAAGTCCTAAAAATCAACTTCAAAAGCATATTATAGAAGTTATATAGTAGTAATCGTAGTTGATTTGCTGGCATCTATTGAAGAGTTGGTGAAATTTAAATAAAGCTGTTTCGGTGTTTATTAATATATTATATACATACAACCAAATTAAGAACGTCCTCCTTTTTTGAAGTCGATTAAAAAAAAAAATAACCAAATACGAATCCCATAGAGGTTTGATAGTTAAGGAAAAAATCTATGAGACGATTTGAATATTAAAATCGAATACTTGATTTATTTATACATTGTTAATTAAATACTAGTGAACCTAACAGGAAATAACAAATCCAAAGCCAGAGCTAATTTTGATGTTAAAAATATTACTGGCTTATATTTATAACCCTGGGAATAGAATCGTGGGTTTAATTCTGGACATTAATGAGTTTTCTCTTACTTAATTTATGCGTACAGTTCATTCCGAACTCGTCGATATAATACTTTTCGCAATGCTGCAAAAATACATACATGTTAATATACATCGGATCAGTGTGGTGAAGTAATCTCCATATCTTCTTAATTGAAAAGGAGGTATTTCCCTAATCATAGGAAATTCGTGGGCTGCTAAGTGGTGTAAGTTACACCGTATAATTTTATAAATACTACAATGTAACACTTAATGTCAAAGTTTTACAAAGCACGAGAAATGTACTTCGGATCTCATCGAATAAAAATATTTTATACCATCTAAAGCAGGCCGTACCGGCACCTTTATATTGTTTATGGTACAGGTGGTTATAAATTAGTCCAGTTAACAGAAACTCGCTCTTTAGGGGTCCTTGCATTGAACAGGTTCAATCGGTTAATTTGTTTCGTTTTTTTATCCTTTTATTGTACATGGAATGAGTCGGTGAGTCCTTGACTCAACGAGGTGTAACAAAATGACCGAATTTGTAACGAATTGATGTCCGGCCTAAGCGTGATCTTTAATGGTCACACCTGCTTAACTTATCAACCTAAATTTCAATTAAGTAAATTTTATTTTTATTGCACTTTTAGTTAGTTTCCTGATATTCAATCTGCTTAATTAGTCTAAAGGTTAGTTTATAAAACTGCGGATCCCGAGGGTTAACGGTATTGGAAATTAGCATTGACTATACTCTCGTGACCGAACTAAAGTATTTCCGGCCATGTCAGATTTACCATCCAAGAATGCACTTGTTTGCGCACACACGTGCAATATCATAGCTCTATCGAGGTTGGTTAACTTGAAAATAGTTGCTGTGGTTAAAATCGGTCAGAGGAATGTCATCATCATCATTATATTCGAAAATAAATTAATACCGACGTTTTAGAGAGCATGTTTTTGGAATGGAACGCACTTACGGTATTTTGATTCAAATCGTCTTCTTGTTAATAAAAGCTTTTTCTCACAGTCATAGATCCAATCCGAATATTTCAATAAGAATTTTTTTCTTAAACTTAACGCTAATAGTTGCGTTTAATAGTTTTTTTTTTAATTTTAATCACCGTTCATATTACGCTTGAGTCGATCCAAATCGTTCGATAACCGTGTTGTGTGCAGTTATCATATAATCGATATTATTGATCTATAGACTACTGTCTGCGTATGATTTATAATAGCTTCCGTCGAGGACATCACTCCTCTGCGATGATTTTCAATCACATCCGACGGTTCGTTAGCTTGTATCTGAGATCGAATTTGTGGACTTGAAATGTTACAGAATAGACACCTAATAAATTAATATTATAAAAGTATATTTATTTATAATACATTCTAATTGTTGTAGTTAAAGGCTTGATCCTCTTTTATTCCATTCAAGTATACTGTTAAATACATAGTATTTTATGTCCTCTCTTTTGTTTATGGGACTCGTCGTTACCTAGGACTTAGCCTAGCGCGCCTGAGTACACCGGAATTTCTACTAAGACCATTAAACCAGCGGTAGCGTCTCCGTCTCTTCGACGGTTGTCACAGTATCTCTTTCACGTGTATCGTGATGATTCTATTTTATGTCGTATGATAATTAAATTTTTATTAATATACAATTAGCTTAGTTAGAATTTTAGTTTTGTAATAGAGTAACGTTTTAAAGATATTTACATTGAGTTTCAAACAAAAAATCTATATGCGATATAATCTTGATGCGATAAAATTTAAACGTCCGGTCTATTACATTTAAAATTCACATAATGTTTTACCGTTGCTTACATCAACAAGTAGCACAACATATGTAAATAAATTGAGATGAGCATTCCCGCGGCTCGATCTATCAGTAATTCACGTAACATTATCAATCAAATAGCTATGATTGATGGAATATTTTCCTTCGGTAGCGAGGTATCTTGTCCGCTCCGAGTTAATTAAGACGTCCCCGGTGTCCAGTTGATGTACATCATATATTTGGAATGATATTACGGTCGAATACAATTCTATAATATAATATTACGCTAATAACTCGCGACTGCTTTATATTATTTTTAGTATGGGGTTCAACTGTCGCTGTTCTGTAAGAGCTGATAAGATCATCGCAGAATATGACCTTGAAATGTCAAAAAGTGATATGCGACATGATTATAATATAATTGAAACATGCATCGAAATAGCGTTAGTCGGTTTTCTCGAATGAGATACGAAATTAGTAAGAGATTCTCACAGAATAGTACTGTTAGCCACAGCTACCAAGCATTAACTTCATAAGAGATATTATTGTGCACAAGTATGTGCATAAAATGAAGAGTGAGGACTTGTACTCGTATCTATTGCCGATGGTTTTGGGCTCAAACCCAGGCAAGCATCACTGAATTTTCGTATGCCTAACTTGTGTTTATAATTCATTTTTTGCGACGGTTAAAATAAAATATTGTGAGGCAACCTGTACGTATGTATTTCAGACGACCTGAATTTGAATAGTATGGTATGGTATACAAAAGATGAGGAGGCTTTAGCTCAGAAGTAAGACATTTACGGGTTGTTACATTATTTTTTTGTCGTCGAGTTTTCTTTTAAGGGATAAAACAGACGAGAAAATGGACCAAACTTTTCCGTAATCCGGACGATTTTTATGCAATATAAAAACTTAACAGAAGATAGTGCCTAGCCAGGCGAGCTTGTACAAAGTCTTACTACCAGTAGGTTTACATCCATATTTAAGCTGTAAGCTAGCATAATGCGAATGGACGTAAAATTCGGATTAAAGCCGGAGAAAACAAATAAGAATTCTTAATATTTATGATTTAATATCCCGTAACTGTAAAATGAATTCTTATTTACAGTTTTATGAAATTATACAATTTCACAAGCTAAAATTGACTGATTATAATTCCCGTGTAAAATGGAGTAGCAGTCTTGAATATATTTTTTTATCATGTATTGTTGGACAAGTAAATGGGGCATGGTGGTAAGCATAACCCATAACATTGGCACTGTCAGAAATTTTGACCATATCTAACATCGTCAATGCTCAACCAATGGGAACTAAGATGATACCCTCGTGCATATAGTTACACTAGCTGTAGAAAGATTCGTATAGGTTTTAGTTGTTATTCTGATGAAAAACCACGTTCGTTGTGTTTTTAAACCAAAAATTTGAATGTTATTTAAGCGGTATTCGGAGATTTTACGTAGAACATAGATATTGTTATGGATTAACATGATAAGAACTGTACATTTCGAATAACAACAAACGAAGAAATTTGTATCCTACCCATACATATAAATATATCACAATTTCATACGTAATATATTCCATAGACATTTTTCCTAAAACAAAAGCTATTAAAGTATTTTATTTAAACGATGAAAAAACCTGATGTAATCAATCAAACAATTCATTAGTGTATTTTTAAAAACGGCTGTAAATGATTGTAGCGTATTACTGATTTTTTTTTTAAGCTTACGCATGTCGAAGTCTTAGCGTCGTATTTGAGATTTTATCATCTCTATCTACAAAGTCAGGTTTTAAGATCTAATAAAATAAGAATATCTGATCCGTTAACTTTATTTGGCTATAACAAAAGGCATCCGATGTTATCGTCGTTTGCGAATCAAATAAATTATAGCGTAAATTATTATCCGTTTGAGATCTTTACTGGTCTTTATTTATTTTTACGATCCTTAATATATTTATTGTTAACTTTAATCATTAAAAACTTGGCATAGAACAAAAATGGTATATAAGTATAGTACTATGTATATATTTATTTATGTTTGTCTATATATAATAATATTATATTCATAAGCATCAACTCGGAAGATGATTAAATCTCAAGATTAAGGACAGATATGAATTTATCGTTTTAGTAAGAAGAGGTATCTTCGATTAATCAGTTCTACCGCCAGTCAGAAATATTTCGTTTTTCTTTGTTCCGGTTGAGGAAAACTAGGCCAATGTCATTCCAAGAATAAGGGTTATAATTAAAATCTCTTGGTTATAAATACTGTATCGCTGATACAAAAAAGGTTGTAAAAGCCTAATTGAATAAATATTATTTTACAGTATAAACTAGTTGTGCCCGCGAATTCGTGTACGTTTGAATTTAATAAAAAGTTATTGTTGTAGCCTAAGTTACTCTTTATAACATCAGCTTTCTGCCAGGGAAAGTCCCATCAAAATCGGTCCAGCCGTCCAGTGATTAGACAGAGAAAATTGAAAAAAAATGTTATCTTGGTATATATATCGTGTCATCATATGCATTTAGTAAAAATTTTAATATTACAAACAGACCCACCAATTTTTTTATATGTATAGATAACAAAGGAAAATAAGTGGAATATAATGGCTTTATCAAATAAAGTGTAATGATTTGCGTGTAAGACATCCATTGCATCGTTATAATTTATTCATTTTACTTATTTAGAAAGCATAAAGTTTATTTTTATGACATGATAATTGTATTTGTCATATATAACTAAAAAAACGTTAAAATGCATGTAAAAATATAACCTAAACTACAGTTATACGCTCCAGGTGATAATGGACGCTTTTGTTATTCAAAAAAAGTCGCAAAACCGTGTGAATTGAGTTTCATATTATGCTTTCACTGGCTTAAAACTCGTTCTATTTAAGCTTAAGTTAGTGTTTTGTTATCTTCGTTTTATACCTTGCTTCCAGATTTTTTTCGTGAAGCTTTTTAATAAGAATTTAAAAATCATTCGTATTTTATACCTTTTAAAGCTCTTATGTTATTGTTGTATTTCGTGCATTACTAAAAGTATTGCTAATGAATGTTTTATAACTTAAATAAACTTAATAGCTCAATCGACAAGCAATGTCAAAGTCTGAGGTACGATTCTTTCCATGTCAGATCTGACTAGTTTTTGCCCGCGGCTTTTCTCGCGTATGGAGGGAGGAGGGGTTCTATTAGTTACTATGACCTTTTCTGTAACCCTTTCAACGTGAATCTAATATTTTATTAAGATCGAGTGAGTAGTTAAGCCGTTAAAGCTTATCATAAACCTTACTCTAGTATTTATAATAAGTTTGAATAAAACGTATGTTATATTTACGCGTTATAATGACACGAGTTGCGTAAATTATTCGTCTGATTCCAAAGTACGCTTTCCGCTAGAAGCTCTTGTGGTCGAAGTATATAATCACAGTAACATGACCACAACTTAATACGAATAATATGATAAGCGCTAAAGTACACTAACTAAGATGGCCCCATGGCGAACGCATGAATCTCAAACGAAGATTTTTGTTTATAATTTATGTTGTTCTTAGTGTTGTCTATCGCAGGTGACCGGCGATGGATTCACCGGTGGTGTTGCTAAGCAATTCAAGGACATCCCCAAAAATATTCGATTTCCTCCGTGTTTGCATTCTAATTCAACTTTTTAGCAAGAATTACACTACTTACAGGAAAATAATATATCGTATGCTAAGCTTGACATAGGACATTTTTTTATGCGTAACACCTCGTCAGGTGTCAATCATAAATGGTGGGCGACAGTGAGTTGTATACCTATGTATATATTTACCACAAAATATTCCAATTTGTTTGTTAAAAACAATTTAAACAACGCTACTCTGCTAATATTATATACATAATATGTTAAATATTTAAATTTTTAATACAACCGTTCCCCCGGTCTTCTATGTTAGACCAATTTTAGAGTTTGTTTTGTAAACACGAAACTAGTAACAAGGAAAACTACGAGTCCGTCTGAACGTGTACCGCAGGATAGACCGCACACACCAGTTATTCTACTGCAAAACACCAACACTTTATATCGCTCTGTTCCAGTTGCGAGTGTGAGTGAGCCAGTGTAATTAATCACAGGCGTATGAGACATAACAGATTTGTCCTATGCAAAGCCGCGCTGGAGACGTATGGCTCGTATATACGGCTCCTTTTCAACGACACATGGTTTATGACAAAAGGTCATATACCCTCAAACGAGCCTTTTGATTTAATGCGTTAATTAAATAAGTCAATCAAATGAAAATTTTAAATTTGTCTGGAAAGTTTAATTGAATGATAAATTTATAATTGAACTCTGTGTCTTTTCTGACATAATTTAACTGCAATTATTGAATACATTACTAATTAACGAAATGGAAAAATACTAAAAAAATACAATGAATATTTTATTTAAGTACCTACTTTAAAGGCTTTTGCAGCCTTCTAATGCTAATTTAATCTTCGCCGGCCTTTTGCTGTAAGGGCTTTGTCTTTTATCTTGAGTTGGACCATCTCTTACACAAGATTGATTCTATCCACTTACCTGCCTTTTGTAATTTTAACGAGTTTGTTCAAACAAATGTACTTAATATAAAACAAGTTAACCGTTCCCCTTAAAGTCGAAATTTCCGGAATACTTACCTTGTTTAATTTAAACAAATATGAGGCCATCAAATGACATTATGACGTCATTATAATAAATATTATGCCTCCAATTTCAAACGTAATTTAGCTTAAATTGATCTCAACCTTTTAGATTTAAAAATGAAATACAATTTTGAACACAAGCAACGTAATTTATTTAACTTCATTAAGAATACGAATATTTCAATTCAATTGATTTGTATAAAGATGTTTTTTTTAAGTTATGAAAATATTTATTCGATATTTAAATATCATATTTATGAATATTTCCGATTCGTTGAAAACATAAATCTTGCTTAACGTAGCCTTTATCATGGAGAAGTATCATTTGAGGAGTAAAATATAGATGAGATTTCTTTAACTGAATATCGATAAATCGTTAAGTGACTGAGAGAAATTCAATATATGGCGTTAAGGCAGCGATACCCGCTGTGACCAGTATAATTTGCTAGCACCAGCGTGGCGCGGGAAACCATGCAACGATTTTAGAGCTAACATACGACAGTAAGTTTTAACGCAAATTGTGTTTTCCTTTAAGTGAAAAATGTACAAAAATAAATATACTTCTTTTATTTTTGATGCGGACGAATAACTAATAACTTCTACATGACATCTTATAAATACTTTATTCATTATAGAAGCGTTACACATGCTTATTGAATGTCAAAAATCTATCACTGTTTCATAAACAAACAGCTCAGAAAAGCCGGCGAAAAAACAGAAAGATTTTGATTTACTTCTTATGTAATGTATTCGCTTAAAGACGCTTAAGGAATAAATTGTCAATGCAAAACCAAGCTTTGGATCACAGATGTTATATCCCCTGTGACTCTAATTACAACAATTAACTCACCCTTCAAACCGGAACGCAGCAATACAAAGTATTACTGATTAACGCTATAATAATTAGTGAGTGGGTAGCCATGTTTAACAGGTTTTCAAGTAACATAATTAATTACTATTGTGACCATGACTTCCTTAGCTTGGAAGGGTAAGTATGAAATTATATATTATGGTTTGGACAATTCCTGGTGAAATATTCTACCCCAAGATGAAACATATCATTTGTATCCCGTCAAAGTAATAATAATAAATAAAGTGTCGTCGAGACAGATATCAGACACCGTGGTCAATTTCATGGGCGATCAGCTGACTACGCAGGATATGTTGTAGTGCACAGGCGTGGGTGCAAACGTAAATTCTCTCGTTGATGGTAAATCCAACACCGCAAAGATTTTAGGCGCAGGGCCAACTGATTTACACGTATTCTGAGGCATACGACTATACACAAATACTAACTTCCAGACTCCAGGCTGCTACTAAGAAGGTTTCGACTGAAGAACCCAATAACCGTTTATCGGCCTGACCTGGGGTTTGAACCCCAGGATCTGGAGCCTCATAATATCTTGCCACTAGACCAACCAGGCAGTCGGATTGTAGTGATTTAGAATCAGCATAACTTTGTCAATGATATAAATCGGTTTCGTAAATATATGTCGACGATCGGCACCATTTAAAAATATAAAATACGTAATTACTTCTTTACTAAACGTATTTTATATTGTATATCTTTAATTTAGTAACTAAATATGCATTAACATCATGTATCATGTTATAGTTACCTATATATATATATATATATATATATATATGTGTATATACGGACAATAGGTATTAGTTGTCGCATCGCTCGCGTTTTAGGGGTTGGTCGTCAGGTATTAGGCATTTGTCCTTCTTTAGAATAAAATCTTACTTTAAACCAAATTTCATCAAATTCGATTCAGTGATTTGTCTGTGAAAGAGTGACAGACCAACAGACAGCGTTATTTTGGCATTTACAATATTACCTAGTATAGATTTTTAAATTTTCTGCTATTGGAATTATAACAAAGGCTGTTTAAGTTACAGCGTATAAAGTTGTTCCATTGCTGGTCAAACGCTTTATCTTCTCTTAAGAAGGTTTTCAAACTTATTTACTACACTGCTTCAATGAAACTCGTGTGGTGGAGACACAGACATGTCTTAGAATGTCACAAGACACATACAGACATCCTCAAGATCTTTTCCTTTATCGCCATCTAAGAAATTAAACACACGAAAATTCAATCGTTGCCACGATTTAAATTCACCGTATTTTACTAAAACAAAAATACCAAAAGTATTTTCAAATAAAAAACACAAACATACATAAAATTATTTAACAAATTCGATAAAAAATTATAAACATTTTAAAAAGTAATAAAAAATAAAATATCGTCGCTCCTGTTTCCATCACAAATTCCCACCTATCGTTGACATTCGTTTCATCACAAAACGTTAAAAAAAAATACATATAAAAACAGCCTCATAATTGGCACAAAAGATGGCATATCGCAAAAAAAAAAACATCGGCCAAACCGCTTTATCTTTTTCGAGATTATTATTTTTGTTTTTCATTTTTTCTTTGCAACCTCGCTGTGAGCGGCTTATTTTTTATCTGTTTCATAGTTTCGTTTCGAAAACTCGAACGAGAAACGAATGGAGATGCTCTGTGGAGATATTTATGTGCCGAGACAATTTAAATTTAAAAAGCAATATTTGTGTATCCTATATATTAATACTTCCTACTATGAGTCATTACGACAGTTTATAACTAAAGAACTCATTGTAGTCGTACTGTTCTGAATATATATTTTTATTTATAACAAGAAAAAAAAAACGAATTTTGTTTTCCTCTTACTTAATGAAATAATATAAAACTTTTATTAAAATAACGACTCTACACACTATCCGATACATTTTTTACCGGACCTTTTTTAAATTATGAACAGCGCCAATAGTGATAATGTTTGCTACCTGAGCGTGGGTGCCTCTAAACATCGCTAGTGAAATATTGCGGGCCAACCCTTGTCACACAGTCACTTTATGAAAGAGATAGGATATAAAGAATAACATATGAGTAAACGAGATGTAAACTGTCTGCGAAAGAATGAACAATCATTAATTGCTTTTGATTGCATTTCAAGGATATTAATTTAGTGTATCTGTCAAGATTCATATTTTCTGATTTCGTACGGTGTCGTATAAGATATATGGTTTTATATTGAATGGATTGTTTACATAACTCTGGTTTGAGTCATTGTATGTTACGGATAGAAACGGTGGCTGTGACTGTCAACACATTTATTTAAGAAGGAAGTATTCGTCGGTTCCGACCGTATTTCCTGGGGAAGTTTGATTTTTAAGGAAAATTTATTACTTTCGTAATATTTTTTTGGTATAACTAAAGAACTGCCGTGTCTTTGATAAAGCTGAAAAAAAATGTCAAAGAAATAAAATGAGCTACGTATTTTTTTTTTATATTGAAGAATAAAAAATACAAATACATTTGAAAAGAGACTGACATAAGATATAAAAATATCATAACAAAAATAGATATTTTAGACGAGATATTAAATTAATTATTATTAATAGTTTAATTGCGTTCTCACAACGCCCTGCCTATGCAACCCGGCTGTGTGGGATATCAGTGGCATATAGCGTCAAAAGCATTGTTTTAAGCTCAAGTAAATACGATCTCTAGGTACATACATGTGCTACAGATAATATTAAAGTATAAAATAAAATTATATAAAGTATATAATACTTTATTATTATTTAACGCTTTCCATTTTATGAGACTCTATATTTATTCGTCTAAATTAAAGTGACAAGAGGTCCATCGGCACTTAAAATACAAAATTTTTTGTCATCTTCTCTGATCTAATTCGAGAATCTAACGTTCTTGACATTTCTTGATAAAACATTTAGATAAAACTATACAAATCCTCGCCTCGTCCATCACATGTAAATGTATATGGTGTTGTTGATTTGCAAAGATTTTATTTGATTTGATTTGAGTCGATCACGAGAATGGTGATGATATTTATGGTAATGCTAATTTAAAATACCGTTTTTAATGTTCGCATTATATTTTTTATAGAGGTATAATGTCCTCTTAAAATCGCCGGTTTTATATATTTTACTAGTTTTTTTTTAAATTTTTTTTTAATATGATATCGGTAGGCGTACGAGCAAATGGGCCAACTGATTGTAAGTGGTCACCAGCGCCCATAGACTATGGCACTGTGCCACTTATGCGCCACCAACCTTGGGAACTAAGATGTTATGTTCAAGTTCAAGCTTACTTCATACCAAAATCATCATTTAATTCGGTTCAGTAACGGTAACAGACTGTCAGACAGAGTTACTTTCGTATTTATAATATTCGTATAGATTGATAACAGTCATTATTGATAAAGATTTTGGGCGCTAGAACTAAAGCAATAACACCACAAATAAGAAGCACGTATAGAATAATTATTAGCTTTGTAATATATTAAACCTCTTCCTCCTAAAAAGGAGAAGGTACATTAGCCCAGCAGTTGGATATTTACGAGCTGTTTTATATAAAGATATTTTATTTAAAGATATTAAAAGTAACTTTACCAGAATAAGATAGACTTGACAATTAAAAATTGAACCCACGTTCTGTATTAGACTAACAGAACTATGTATTTTAAATTCTGGAAAAGTGTAACTACTGTTCTTTGCCGGTTCGCCTCGGCAGAATCTACATTCGGAACCGGTGATAGTTTCACTTGATATAGTCTTGTAAAATGACGATTCAAAAGTTCTAGTAAAAACCTACTTTTTAATTTTAATGAAAAATAAAATATATTTGATTATTATTATGAGACAGCCCAATCTCTAGGACACGTTTATCTTAACCGAAAACTTCAAACCAGGCCAGGCACCACAGAATTTCCATCTACGTAATTAGCGTCAAATTATCTTGTGTTTCGTGTTATTAATTTGGTTTGTTAATCAATTTATATCTATCACTGTGTGGTTTTGAAATTATCTATAATTATAATTAATTCAAGCAAATTCTGATTGGACAAAATATTATAAATCAGTGTACAAATATGCCGAAATAATTTGAACGGTCCGTCATAATCACGACAGGCCAATGATCAATTGTTTACAGTGATTAAAAGTTGATAGTCACAAATTGCCTTAATGTTATTTTCGTCCTACGCAGAGTCCGATACATATTGACTAACAAAACTCTAATATATTATATAAGGGTGACAATACACAGATCGAGCGATGCTATCTAAAGCGTAGATTTTATTAGTTTGCTATCACTTAATATATATTTCTTAATATACTAAGAAACTGATCACTGAGTTATGTTTCTTATTATATGATATTCAGAAGCCCTTTTATGTAATATTCTATTTTTAAGTTATAATATTTTTACAATGAAAAGATTAAAATTTTCCTTACATTTTCAATCTGCCCTATTTACTACTTAAATTTCATTCGTTCAAATCGTTCAGCTTCTCACCCAAACTAACCATTATTAAAAATGTATAATTATACAATAGCAAGCTATTCTATATAGCAATTGCTATTCGCACAATTTTTCATCCAGCCAACATAGCAACTATAAGAACACACAATACGAATATGTATTACATTATGAAAACTACGTAAATACAAATTTTGTAAATAAAATTACTAAAACTACACCGAATTAATCGAAATAACATAATAAACAATCTTTATGATTTAACAATTACAACCTAAAATACTAAAAGTATTTCAATCGAAATACTTTTGGCTACCCAGAAAAATATTAATAAAATAAATTACTCATAGTGATAAAAAAAATCAACTATCTCCCATAGCTGCAAATGGACCCAAATCTTAAAACATGATTGATCATTTCGGAAAGTGACGGAATGTGAATACTCCAGCGTAAACTTCAACGCGGCTGTGTTTTTTCAAACAACAAAGTACAGCATGTGTTATCCAAAACATAAATTATATAATATATTACGTCATCGAATGTTTTATTCCTTTAATTATTATGAATAATGTATGTTATGTGACATGTACATGTGTTATAATCATCATTTCCCTTACATAATGTGTTTTTTTTACATAAATCATTAGTACTGTTCTGTAATAAATAGCTTTGTACCTCATTCGTAAATATTAATAGATTTTGATATTTATTATTATTAATTATCAATATCCCTTTTTTAACATATAATTAATTAAACCACATAGATATTAACAAAGTATAGCGATTTGTAAGTTATTATATTTATGCTAGTTGGAACTAATTATCATATTCCAATAAGATATCGACAAAGAAATATTTGCAATTTATATTATTATATAAATCACGTCAAAGGAACTATACTTCTCAGAATGTTTATAATATATTAAATATCATTTGGAAAGCTATATATCAATGGAAATTAAACAAAAATAATAATATATCAATTAATGCCATTTTTCGTTTTTATTTATTATCCAGACTTACAGTTTTTGTCAAAAAGTCTTGGCTATAAGTTTATTGCGTTGGTCAGAATCAATTGCTCTTTTGTCACAAGGTATGACTCGACGTTTTGTCCAACTCACCGTCTATTTAACTAACTCATTGATCTAACCGCTAGCTTATAAGCATAAGACACGGAGTTTCAACCCCAGAGTGCTCGAAGTAGACAATGTTTCAACTTAACATACATTTATATGCTTTAAAAAGGACGTAAATTAGCTGGATCTGCTTTGGAACTCTTCCCGATCATGTCCAAATTTCTAATTCCATGAAATCATAAGAATGAACAAACATAGAGTACACTTTTGTCACTTATAGTCCTGCGCAGTTGAATATTCTCCCGCGACGATCGTCTAAGACGTAACCTATTCTTAAGCTGTTATGCCTAATTGCATTTTTGTATTCAAAAATTTGTTTTCGATTCCAAAAACTAAGGATTTTTGAAGTTTCGACTCTCTTTGTAATTTAATTTCATTTAAAAGTTAATAATCTTAAACTCCTGAAGCATAAACGTCAGTTGAGTAAAAGAATAACAGCGATGCCGTTGAGACGTCTATCTTTTTATAGTCAACTTAACTAAAAGGATTAAAATGATATCTTCCGTCGTCTAACAGCCAGTGTGGTCCACGGAGCGTGAACAGAACTCTTTTGTTACCTTAAGCTCTTAATACTTTTATACCATAGTTGCTTTTTAATTTTTGCCATTCGAAGTGTAGAAGGGTTGGTTTTGAATCTGATTCTTCTTAAAGGATACCTTTTGTTACTTTCACGGATTTATTCACCTGGTGTTAAATTCGTTTTTTTATTTATAAAAGTTAATGGAAGTAAAAAAGGTCTTAACAATATTATTTTTTTATCTCGTTAAAATTTTTCTTTCAAATCTAAGCGGTTTAATTTTTTTCTTACTTAAGCTTTGGTATATTTTAGTAAAAAGGACCGCCAGATAAGCTAGTTTCATTTTTTGGTTTTTACTTTAATAAAAATATAAATTAAAAATAATTGTGAAATCGTTGACTGTGTTTGTATATTTATGAAAATTTTAATTTATGGTAAGTGATGGTAAGTGGACGCCACCGCCCATAGACATGGCACTGTAAAATATATTAACCATCCCTTCCATCACTAATGCGGCACCAACCTTGTAAACTATGATGTTATGTCTCTTGTGCTGTATTTATACTTCCTTACTCACCAATCAAATCAATACCCTATTATTGCTGTTTGGCGGTAGAATATGTTATAAGTATAAAACTCCAGAAGGTTATGCATAAAGCTCTACCTCCAAGTAAATCCACTGAGGGCTGTAAAATATAATTATTTTAGTATAATACAAAAACTATAAATATCAAAATAATTATCACCACTAAGACAGACTTATTCTGAAATAAACAAAAATATGACTTATTTCCCTAAGCAGCTGATACCTACGTTCATTCAAAGACCGCGGTCGAGATACGCACAGCCGATCTCTTAAAGCTCTGTAAAAAATAATTTATTGTAATAAGTCGTCGTGAGCATTCGCCACCGCTCGGCTCATCACAGCCCGCACCCCGCACCCTTCCGCTGAACGTATATTCTACGCGACTGCAATGCCTCTACTCACATTTAGTTGACTCTACGCAGCGTCGAGGCACGGTCGCGTCGCTCGATGCTTCACTCGCACGAACGTTTCAGTGAAATACGATTATAAATACGCGTTTCGATTATAAGTTATCGGATTAAAAGGACTAAATTTACTCCTTACGTTTATATAATACAATTTCGTCGTACTAATTAAATTTAAGTATGAATTTATCAACGAACTTTGTTATATAGTGGACAGTGTGATTTTTTGTTTATGTTATCAAAACTATAATTTGTGAATGAAAAACTATAACCATGTGCATTATATTATTAAGAAGGACTGTTCGCTGAATTAACATCGAAATTGATTTATAAATTGATGGATTCTTTACATCCGGCGAGGGGTCGCATCATACGCATGCCGACGGAAAAAACATGACACTGAGCCATACGCGCTTTGTTTTTCTTCTTCCTTGATAGTTATTTTCCTCAAAAATGGCTCTTCAGCAATCTTCCTCAAGAAATACAATTTTCGGTCAGATAATATTTTGGATTTTAATTGGACTTAATGTGGCCGATCAGAGTTCATTACCATTAAAATATGAAGCTCCCGATGATTGTCAGTGGTGGCTACGAGGACCAAACGATGCTCATGAGGTTTCACTCACGTGTAAGCTACGTACAATAAACAGTGAATTTGATACAACAAACTTTAGTGTCATACCATCTGAACATACAACTTCCTTGCGAATAGAGTGTAATGAAGAAATGATGTATAAAAGTTCATTAGATGACCGTAGTTTCGCGCATTTGGTCAAACTACGTGAACTTGTTTTGGATAACTGTAAAATTGGAAGATGGCCGCCTGGCGTACTCTCCGGACTGAGAGACCTCCGAAATTTAACGATAAGAACTAAAAACACCGAATGGGCCGCTATGAGTTTAGAGATCGCATCAGAAAGCTTTACGGCTGTTCGTCAGTTGGAAAAGTTAGACTTGAGTTTCAACAACATTTGGTCGTTTCCTGAAAACTTGTTTTGCCCCTTAACAAATTTAGTGTATCTAAACGTATCATCTAATAGACTTCAGGATGTGAGTGATTTGGGATTCAGAGAGAGAGCAATGCATCAAGCACTCATTAGTGAACATGAGGGACCGTCACCTTCGTCATCTTCATTGCCACATTCGTCATGTTCCTTGGACATTGAAGTTTTAGATGCATCGAGCAATCATTTTGTTTTAATGCCCGAAAATGGTTTTATGGCTTTGAGACGGCTTAAAGAACTTCATATTCACGATAATGAGATATCTATGGTTGCTGATAAAGCATTATCAGGTTTGAAACAATTGCAAATTATCGACCTTTCGAATAATAAAATTGTTGCACTTCCGCAAGATTTATTTAGAGATAGTCGACCAGTGATTAAAGAAATATATTTACAGAATAATTCAATCAGTGTTCTTTCACCGAGTCTTTTCGCTAACTTAGACCAATTGTTAGCTTTAGACTTATCTAACAATCATTTAACGAGTACTTGGATCAATGAGAATACATTTACTGGTCTTATAAGAATGGTACTTTTAAATTTATCAAACAATAGATTGACGAAACTCGATCCTAGAATATTTAAAGATCTCTATACACTTCAAATATTAAACGTGCAACACAATATGTTGGAATCAATCGCCGCTGACACATTTGCACCAATGAATAATTTGCATACACTTATACTGTCATATAATAAAATATCTCACATCGATGCCTATGCCTTAAACGGCCTATACGTGCTATCTCTGTTGTCTATAGATAACAATCATCTTGAAGAACTTCACCCTGAGGCATTTCGGAATACTTCCTCCTTACAGGATTTGAATTTAAATGGAAATCGCTTAAAGAAAGTGCCTATAGCGCTACGAAATATGCGCTTACTAAGAACACTTGATCTTGGTGAAAATCATATAACTTCATTGGAGGAGCCCGGCTTTGTAGGCTTACATAATGTATATGGATTACGTCTTATTGGTAATAAAATTGAAAATATAAGCAAAGATGTATTTTCCGACTTACCTTCTCTACAGATTTTAAATCTTGCCAGAAATAAACTCAAACATATTAACATAAACGCTTTTGAAACTTTATCTAACTTACAAGCAGTTAGACTAGATGCCAACCAGCTTACAGATATTCAAGGCCTCTTTGTAAATATACCTTCTTTGTTGTGGCTAAACGTGTCAGATAACCAAATACAATGGTTTGATTACGCTGTAATTCCTACGGCTCTCCAGTGGTTAGACGTCCATAGCAACAACATCAAAGAATTAAGCAATAACTATCGCTTAGATAAAGAACTACGTCTGCAGACGTTAGATGCAAGCTTCAATAAAATGACAAAAATAACCACATTTTCTATTCCTAGCAGTATCGAGCTTCTCTTTTTAAATGATAATCAAATTACGCAAGTTGAAGCCCAAACTTTTGTGGGAAAAACCAATTTAACGCGAGTCGATTTGTATGCAAATCAGATAACTAGCATGGATCTCAACGCTCTTCGTTTGACTCCGGTTGATCCGGGTAGGCCTCTGCCCGAATTTTATATCGGTGGAAACCCTTTTCAATGCGACTGTACAATGGAGTGGCTACAACGTATTAATAAACTCGATCATCTAAGACAACACCCACGTGTAATGGACCTGGAAAGCATTTATTGCAAGTTATTATATAATCGTGAAAGAACTTACATTCCGCTCATTGAAGCGGAATCATCCCAGTTTTTGTGTACGTATAAAACACACTGTTTTACATTGTGCCATTGTTGTGATTTTGACGCGTGTGATTGTGAAATGACCTGTCCGTCGAACTGTACGTGTTATCACGACCAACCGTGGTCGGCGAATATTGTGGACTGTTCCGCCGCTGGTTACGCGGAAATACCTAACACTATACCTATGGACGCTACTGAACTATATTTAGACGGTAACAATTTTGGTGGATTGACGAGTCATGCTTTTATAGGACGTAAAAATTTAAAAATTTTATACGCGAACAATTCGAATATCGATGCTCTGTACAACAATACATTTAGTGGACTAAAACGTTTAACTGTGTTACATTTGGAAAAGAACAATATAAAAGAGTTATTAGGCTTTGAATTATCCCCTCTGGAAAATTTGCGTGAGTTACATCTACAAGACAATAAAATACATTATATCGACAATCGAACATTTATGGAGTTGAGGCATTTAGAGGTATTGCGCTTGGAAGGGAATAACATTTATACTTTTGCCGTGTGGCAATTCACGAT